>NC_134461.1:29160418-29227918 GCF_047948215.1 Lycorma delicatula | reverse complement strand
CAAGACGTATTTTTGTAATATTAGCTTCTAATTTAATTCCTTTTAATTTAAGTTTTAATCATTAAGGATTATGAGAACACGCTGAAATTTAGTAATTTTTGAAATTAAATTTTGTGATTAAATGACAACGTGTTGTTACACGCTTGGTCTCTCTTTCATTAATTTCTCTTAATTTATCTCTCTTTATCTTAGACTGTATTCATTAAATTTCTTAATTATCTCATTTTCGATTAATGAACAAAATTTTCTATTACTGTAAATTTTACGTTTTACAGCTCGTTAAAATTCTATGAGTTCATGTTTTTTAATTTTTGTAACAAAATTTATATTTTTATAGTACAAGACATAACAGTAAAAATGGGTTTTTACAAAATAAACAAGTTTTTATATAGAATTTCGAATTGCTCCCTCCATGAAAACCTGGGGTGCACTGTTCCCGTACCAAAACTAGATAGTTTTTAGATAATAGCATACTATAGATTGTATTTTTCTGTATTTAACGGTTGAAAAGTTAATTAAAGATTTTCAACTTTATTAGCACACTTATATTTTATTATTTAATTCATAGCCTACTTATTTACTAATTTATGCCACTTATTAGTTAATCTTTACTTTATAGTGGTACCATTTCCATTATGATTTGAAAGATTTTCTGTTTTAATATCTTTTTCACACATTAATAATTTTTATAGCTCATTTACTTTAATTATATGTCTAAAGACGTTGTAGGACTTTCCCGTCACGCAACTAAAACCGTGTTCCGGGTACAACTGTGAGTTGTTTCCGATGCACGGCTTACTCACAGAGACATATATATATATATATATATATATATATATGTACACGTACGTACGTACGCACGCACGCACGCACGCACACACGCGCACGCACACATACACACACACACACACACACACACACACACACACGCACACACACACACACACACACACACACACACACACATACACAACTTAATTTATAATATTTATTATTTTATTTAAATGTAATATTTTTCTTTTATTTAATTCAGTAATTCTATCTAATCTGCGGTGTGGTGGTACTAGCGGTAGTATTCAGCACTAACTAAGCCAATGTAATTTCACAACGTACGGAGAACAAATCTTGCTTGTACCGTCGGCAGACTGGTGTAGCCGCGAGGCTTAACGCACCAAATATCGAATCAACCGGGGTAATCGAGTTTAAGACCCAACCAGATTGCGTTGCTTTTTTACTCTTTAAATATTATTCATTTATTTAATTCTACCATCCACCTAGACGTCATAACATAGCAGTAGTTTAGAGCATTTTTTTTGGTGGGATGAAAGTGGGATTTTATAAAAAAAATACCTTTTTGCAAATATTTTTATTTTTGTTAACAAATGTGCCTAAGAAAAATATGATCTTTTTTTGTGGTTGATTGAGACCCAGTCACCAATGAACACCCGTATCCACGATTTAATTTTTAAATCCTTAAAAAATAATTGCCTTTACTAGGATTTGAACCTTAGAACTGTCGACTTTGAAATCGGCTGATTTGCGATGGGCGATGATAAGTTTACCACTAGACTAACCCGGTGGATTCTATAGGTTCATCTGCCTTTCGTCAACTGATCCCATCTCTCTTGCCACACCTGCGGAAAAACAAATTCTTCCTTATCTGCCTTACTCAGTTTTATGCACGTTTCTTCCCTTTTCCGAACAAGGAGATTCCGGGGCACAAGTCTGCCTATTATGCTGCAGCATCCCTGGAGATGATTCTGTACCCACAGCGTATCCGAAGGGAGACAGACTATTGTTCCCTAAAAAGAGGGAGAGGAAGAAAATTTAACCAAGCCATGCCGTAAAAATGAGAAAGGTATAAAAAAATAGAAAAGAAATTAGAAAAAAGTGATATTTTTATGGTCATGTTGACCTTTTGGCATAAAATAAAAATAAAATAGTATAATATTTTTATGTAACTAGATTGTTTTTTTTTAAATATTAAATTTTTTTTTCTTTATTTCAGATGTCGATTCCAACTAATATGGTTGCTTGCGTTGTATTAGTCGTGTTGCTTCATTATTTTCATCTCACAAATTTTTTCTGGATGTTTGTTGAAGGTAAGATATTTTTCCATACTATTTATTATTAGTACATTAGTTACATTACCGCGAATATAATCTCTCTTTCTCTCTTCTCTCTCTCTCTCTCTCTCTCTCTCTCTCTCTCTCTCTCTCTCTCTCTCTCTCTCTCTCTCTCTCTCACTCTCTGCGACAGAGCTATAAATCCTTAAAAAATAATTGCCTTTACTAGGATTTGAACCTTAGAACTGTCGACTCTGAAATCGGCTGATTTGCGATGGGCGATGATGTTTACCACTAGACTGTCTTTAGGCTCCGGAACCACAGTGATATGTGATAGATGATATGTGTGAATGTAAATGAATGTAGTCTTGTATAGTCTCAGGTCGACTATTCCTGAGATGTGTAGTTAAGGTAGTAGAGTACAACAAAGTTTTTTTTACTTTCTTTATATTTTCAGAGTTTTTTCTTTAATTTGGTATATAAAATGTTCCGATATGTTAATTAAAACTATTTTTTTAGAATTTTTAATATATTACTGCAAGATTTTGGTGAATATTTTTTTTTTTTTTTTGCTTTTAACGCTTTTGATTTTAGTTGCCGTGCTGTTTCTCCTTTTAAATTATCACGCTATCTTTCAGCATTATTATACATCGATATATCGATAAGAATCAATATATTCCTAAACGATACTATTATTATCGACATTTTATACAATAACAATGTCAATGTATAGTTATATACTAATGTATTTATGGTTGGATAATTGTGTTTTTGTGTTAGTGAACAGTGTTTCCAGTTTTTATTTTTAACTATTAATAATGCGTAGGTCGCAGAAAATATTTAAGAAACATGATAATGTCAGTAACAGTAGAATTATGGACCAAATCCGTGATATAGGTAATGAAAAGTTATCTAACTTACTAAAGCAAACAAACGTTCGTAATTGTTTTTCTAGTAGTAAAATAAAAAACCAACCGGGTTGGTCTAGTGGTGAACGCGTCTACCCAAATCAGCTTATTTGTAAGTCGAGAGTTGCAGCGTTTAATTCCTGGTAAAGGCAGTTACTTTTATACGGATTTGAATACTAGATCGTGGATACCGATGTTTCAATTAACCACACATCTCAGAAATGGTCGCGAACTGAGCCTATACAAGACTACACTTCATTTACACTCATACATATCATCCTCTGAAGTAATACCTGGACGGTAATTCTCGGAGGCTAAACAGAAGAAAGAAAAAAAGTAGTAATAAACAAGTAACATAAATATATACGGGGAATTTCGTTCAGATTCTAAGTATTTAATTGTAGGTGTAGAATTCTCCCGTTAAACTTATCAGGGTAAGGAACGGGAGCGGGTGGTGTGGTGACCGGAACGTAACTAGGCGGGTGTCTTCCTTTACGGGATTGGGATGTAGGTGTAGAATTACTAAATACATATAAGCTTCTAAAATGAGCCGTATGTCGATGTTGTGGAAGACATTTCAGTTTCTTTGGAAAAAAAAACATCGGCTTGGCTTCCAAACTTTCTTTTTTTGTGGTAATTGTACAGAAAAAATCTCTATTATTCTTCTCCATCTATTTAGATTAAAACTAATAAAAAAAAACATAGAGTTTCTTTGATGTAAATATTAGATTAATGTATAGGCTTCGTGCCATCGGTAAAGGAAAGCGTTCCGGTGAATTACTTTGTAGCATACTAAGTGTTATAAAACCACTTCTTAATTCACCTTCATGTGCGGATCCCCACATAGCAAGCTGCACGCAAGGCTGCGAGGGAGAGAGAGCACTGTCGCTCCAGCAGTGCCGATCCTGGCGTGCTTGTGGAAGGTAGTTTTTTTTTACTCCACGTGTGTGTGGAACGTTCCTTGTTGGTTCCCTTTCTAGTTTAGTCGGTGGAAGGAATATGAAAGAGGTTTAGTTTTTTTTTCAGTAGCGATCAGAAGATGGCGGAAAGTAAGGACTGTTTGATTGCCAAGTCTGTTCAGAAACACGCTGAAAGGGCGAAAGAGAATGTAATTATAAAAAACTAATTATGTGTTTGTTTCTGTGTACGTAAAAATATAATTTAAGCACCGTTGGACTATAATGTTTTTAAGCGGACATTTTATTAAGTTTTAAATATCTGTATTGACATTTTATTATTTATTCGGTTACACCTAATAAGTTTTTTAAGCGCAATGTGCTTAAAAATCCTGTACCTTATTATTGAATGTGATAAAGTGTAAAATTAGATTATTATCCTGCTTCCAGCTATTCTATTTGATTCAATTTTTTCGGTTCTTTTATTTTACAAAAAAAATTTAACCGTGGCCCTAAAAAGGTCCAGGAAAAATCTTCTGGAGCATCACTCCCATTAATTTTACCTACGAGCCGCCACTGGTTATTTCCCAAATTAATGACTGTAATACAGCAGTGAGCTTCTGACGGACCACCAGCCATATTTGGATTTCAGCCAATGAACGCGAGGATGGTGGGGGAAAGGAGGCTTGTTTCCAGCCTTCTTTTACTAATCCCGTCGCTTCTAACGATCTTGACTGTTTTCTAAAAAGGTGATTGATTTTGAGTGGGAAAGTTAGTGGGATGCTAATATTAACAATAAACGTCATCCAATTTAAGACAGTGTGTCACCGTGGAGCTCCTCCTGCAGAAATAACCGTCAAGAGGAGGTTATTATTTATTGTTTGCGAATAGGGTACACTAGGCTCGCTCATTGATTTCTCTTAACTCAAACAGACGCACCCGTTTGTGCTTCCTATGACTGCCAACTGTTAGTTGGCAGTCACCAGGTCCTTGTGGATTGTATCTATTACGTGACATTGCGTCGCAAATTTAAACTAGGACTAATGTGCGAACTACTCTAGAGAATAATGGAACGAAGTTATCTTGCGTTTTACTATTTCTTAGGTCCGTCCGTTTATATTCAAATATTTGAATTACTGTAGTGCGCCTCAACTATTTATGTAATTTTCTGTAAAGCATATAGTAATTTTATTATCTTCAATTGAGATATATCTTTGTGTTTTTATAATTTTATCACTTTGTGTTTTACAGATTTTTTTTCTTCATTTAAATATGTATTTTTACATTGCTGGGTTTTAATTTTTAATTGTCAATTTTTAATATTTAATTATTTACAACAAATAGATCGCGTCCGGGTAATGATAACGCGAAAGCGTTTTCCTCCCTGCCAAAAAAAATTTACCAGTCGATTTTTAATTTTTACCTGGAGAGAGAACCGGAATGTTGTCATTCCGTCCGTTTGGATTCCGACTTCAAATGATAAAGGTTTATCCAATCATTCTGATGAAATATCTCTGATTGGATAAAATGTGTCGTCTATAGATCAATGAAACATTTTTCTCGTAATATTTATTTTATTTATTGTCAATTAAAAATTACATATACAGTTTTACTCAACACACTTATCCTTGACGCAGCTAGTAAAAGAAACCTTGAGCGCTACTCACGAGTTCAAATCATTATAACAGGATGATTCATAAAAGAACTAATTAAAAATACAATATTTAAATAAATAAAAATACATGATTTTTGTAACATGATACATAAAGATAAAAACTCTTTGTGGACATCACATGACTTCCTTGCACGCCGATTAAATTACATATACGTATTTTTAAAAGTACATAAAATTTTATTTCATTAATAACTTCTGATATTTTTTTCTTTTTTTATTGTTATTATTGAATTATTATTTATTGTAAAAATCTTTTTACAGTCAAAGGTTAATAATTATTAATAAATCAATAAAAAAAAATCAATAAATTTAAATTACAAAAAAAGCTAAAAAACGAGATGAAGTCGGTTTAGAACCGATGCTAAAGATCCCTTGTAAGATCTAAATATTTCATTAATTAAAATTTTATTTGGCTATAACTCTGGAACCAATGAAAATAAGTACCACTTATGATATATCGTTGAAAAGCTCTCGAAGCAGTTACGAAAAAATAAAAAATCCAAATACTTTTGGATTTTGGACTTTTTTGGATACTTTAGTTCAGGTTGATTGTAATCAAAATAGGAAGTGCAGAACTTGATATTACAATAATCCTAAATCCAAAATTTCAACATCCTACGGCTAATCGTTTTTGAGTTATGCGAGATCAGAATGCAAAAATTGATATTTCAGTGATGAGCACAGATTAGAGTTCATTTTTTTATCAGCGACTGAAATATCAAACATACAGCTCTCTATAATTTTAATATATTTATAATTAGAACATACGTACAGAGTTTTGCGGGGCGTATTCACCGAACTCCAGAAACTGATTCAGGACACCAAAATGAGTAAAAAAGTTCATATCGACATAAGTCCTGCTTTGCTTTGTTTTCCTTCTGGACGCAATTTTGTGATTTTCAACAAAAAAATTATTTCTCAGGAACGGGTTAACCTACATTAATTAAATTTGGAAAATTAAATTTTTTATTCCACAAAATAAAAAAAATGGAAAACATCAACTTCAAAGATTTCAAAATGGGGCCATCTTAATTTTTTTATTCTTCAATATCTTTGTGATTGTTTATTTGATAAAATTTTTACCAATTACAAAATTTATTAAGTATTTTATTTTGAAGAAAATGACACCTCGTAAAACTACGTTGACAAGCAATCAAGTTTTGTTTGTCTACATAGTTGACAATATTTTTTGTCCGTTTCTATTTCTTCCATTAAATATAATAAATAACAGTAAATTAATAAAAATTATTAGCTTTTAATATTTTATCCTTTCTACGTTGTATGCTTGGAAATGTAAAAATTTTAAATGTAAAAAAATATTTAATGACACATAAAATTATTATACTAATTCTTTCCTTTAATCCTGCAGTCTAAACATTGTATTTGCTTTGCATATGCGTGCGTGCGTGCGTGTGTGTGTGTGTGTGTGTATTGAAACATAATTGACGTACACTTAGATCGCATAGACAAAAAAAAACGTGAAATATAAGATGAACAGATTTGTTCGTTATTTATAATAAATCATTTATACTACGAGCTTGTTTACTCACTTATTATCCCTCTCTTTCTCTCTACACACATATATATATATATATATATATATATATATATATATATTAAAACGTATGAACACGTGTACATGAGATATAACATGACCCTTGACTTTTTTTTTACTGGACAGCTGTCATTATAAGTGATGTGGATTGATTTATGTCTTTTAGTTCTCTTGCCGTCAACTTTTTTTTTTAACGGTAATATGTTTTTACTACTCTAGTCTGTAGTTGCTTCAAATGTTTCTGTTTCTTTTCTATCTACTTAAATCAGTTATATTCTTTCTAACAAATAGAATAACATTTCTTTAAAGATATATTCACTTCCATTTGAATTATTAAAAAAATCAATATTATTATTTCTTAAATCTTTTCTCTATATTTTTCTTTAAAATATTTTTTTTTTCGGTTGCGTACAATTTCTTAACTAACTAATAACTGGAGATGATTTCTAAAAATAAAAGAATAACTGTACGCATTTCCGTTTCTTACCTTGAATAAGAAAATATAGTGTCCCAAAAAAGTCGCTTGACCGAGAAATACAGTATTTCAAAAGCTGAAAACAATACTTGTGCTTTTATTAAATCGACAATAATTTTTTTCTAAATAGTAAAATTTATTATACATTTTTTAAAAACCTTACAAGAACTGCTCAAAAAGCTTCCGAGCTTGGTGGTCTTCAACCATTTTAAGGGAAAAACGCAGTTTACTGTTCACGGTTAATTTAAAGATCAAATTATCAGAAACAGGTGTGTTTTCCTATAAATATATCACAATACAAAAACATAATATTACAATTAATATATAATATTATTGCCCAAATCGATATATCACCTGTGACCGTATTATTTTTCCTGACAATCGAAAAATTGTGTATGTTTATTTTTTCTTAATTTTAACTTCGTCAGGTTTATTGATAATTCAGTGTTGCACTTCCTCCACATTCAATTAATTTACATCATCAATAAATTTAGGATAACCGTAACTTTTAATCATATCCTTATACTATAATTAAATTTATTAAATATATCCTTTGTACCAGTTTAGTTACACTTTCTTTTTCATTTACAATCGTTAACCTTTCTTTCCAAAAATAATACGATTCTAAATCATAATTTTCAATTATTATTAAATAATCAGATGTTTCACCATCTCTGTTACAAATACATATATGTCATAATGCCTGTTAAATTACATATGCATATTTTTAGAAGTACGTAGAATTTTATTTCACTAACAACTTCTGATTTTTTGTTTCATATTTTTTTTATTAAATAATTATTTATTGTAATTTTTTTTTACAATCACGGGTTAATAATTATTAATAAATTAATACATTTAATTAAAAAAAAAAACACACGTTAAAAAATGGAAAAGGAGTTGATGTCTCATTCGAACCTAATATGCCATTCCCTTATAGATCCAGATATTTCCATAAATTAAATTTCCATTTAGGTACTCTAGAACCGATGGAAAAAGGTACCGCTTGTGTATATCATTGAAAAGCTCTTAATGAAGGCTTATTACTGCAGTTAAGAAAAAGTCCAAAATCAAATTTGTTTTGGATTTTGGACTTTTTTTGGACACTTTTCATTCAGTAGTTATGCGAGATACGTATGTATGTATACTGTTTTTGAACGTAAGTTGTTACTTCCTTGTACGAAGTAAAGGAAGTATTGTGATCGCGAAAATTTTCGGCTTCCACATTTCAACGGAAATATCCATGTTACCGTAACCCTTTGTGTTACGGTATAGATAATAGTTTAAATGAATGTGAAAACCTGGAAAATCGGTGTTTTTTAATACTCGTAAAAACTGTACGTAACGTGTAGATTGCTTTACACGTATGGATTAATGTATCCACTACAGTCGTCTTTAGTAAGAAATTCACATTCTCTTGATTTTATAAAATCGGTGGATTTCCGATAGTTAGTTTATTTATTTCATTGTTCACACACACTTGCGCGCGCGCGAATTCTGGATGATCTGTATATGCGATTATGACTTCTGTTTTTTTTTTGTCTTTCCTATCGGATTCTTTAACGTGCAATGCTTATTACATTCTTTGAGCTATTATGACCGTAGCGGCTTCATCGGGGATTTAATTTACGTTTTTGTTTACGCCTCTTTCCCTGATCAGTCGTTTGAATTCGTACAAGATAATGAAAAGAAAGGGGTTCGTATTTATTCACCGGTTTGCAACCGGCATCCGTAATTTGCATTTAAAAAATATAGCGCAACAATAATCGTTTAGGTTATAATATTGGAGAGCGGTTACTTATTTAAAGGACTAAAAGAGCAAAAACTATCTACAATTTTTAACTTTTCCTTTTTATCATTAATTTGTCGTGTACAAGTGTTAAAAAGTGTTTTGATAATGCAGACATCTCTGCAAATGTTCTTGACCGAGAATGAACTGATATACTTCAATTAATTTTTATATAAAACATATTTTCACAGTGATTGTAAAGCGTCCGGTAATTATTAATCGCATTCTCTAAATAGCTAAATCGATATATAAGTTTTCTCTCTCTTCTTTCAACTCCCGTGTTTATTTTATCGAAGGAAATGAAAATTTTTTTATTTTGCAAAAGAGGTTTAAGTATTTTTTATACTTGTTTGTTACATTCAATTTCAAGTATACGGCGAGTCAAATCTGTTTCGATCGGTAACGCTATTGATGTTAAACGACGATCTAAGGAAGGGAAAGGCGGTCGAAGGAAGAATGCGATGAAATCGAGGACCTGGAAAAAAAGAGCCGGTACGATAAGATGTATAGAAAGGTGAAGACCGCTACGAGAGCTAAATTGAAAGGGACCGGTAAAATAAGAGAAATGAGGAGGACGGTAAAAATCGACACAAGGAGAAAGAAGTAAGGAATACACGGAGGACCCGTATATCACAAGAAACCCGAGGAAATAAACGTAGAAAAGGAACGTAGAGGATAAAAAACCGTCGATATTAAAATGTGAAGTATAGAAAGAAAATTAAAGAAATGAATAAAGAATCGACTGGAGTAGACGAACTTCCCCTACAATTTTATAAGCGCTTAAATTAGGCGGGTATTAAATAAATTGTTTAACAATGTAACAGGATATTTATTTTGCCATGAAACCTGACCGCCAAAGAACACCGGTTTCAACGATCTAGTATTAGAATCTGTCGTAAAAGTAACTGCCTTTATGTTTATCGTGAATCTGTATCGGTTTATCTTCACTCGACTAATAGTTACCAATATTTGGAGGGAAAACTAAATTTGTACCTTTAGTTGTAAAATAAAGAAAATTCTACTTACAAAATTAAAAAAAAGCAAAAAGTAGGATCTCGAATGCAGTCCTTCAAACACACAGCCTTATCTTTGAACATTCCACCATAGATTGATGCGATTTCCTTTCCAACGTGATTAACGGGAGAAGGAAACAAAAAAAAAATTTTTTTCAAAAACTTTTTTTCCGTCATGTTCAATTTTACCGATTCCATTGCACCATAATACTTTTATATCAGTGAGATATTTCGTTGTGTAATTCATTTTTTTTTAAAGTCTATTAAATGTGTAATTTCGTGATATTAATATATAAAAATTAGTGTTTTACCAAATGAAATAACTTTTGAACGAGGTAACCAATTTTTCTAGTTTTTTTAAACGTTTGATAAGCTACAATTGTTTTGTCTGTATTATCATCGAATTTAAACAAATTACATGAGAATTTTATAGAGTGTATTTCTAACATAATGTGCTACGTACTAAAATATTGAAACGAGTGTGTTTTTGTGATAGCTAAAGGCTATAATGGAATCGAGGATAGACTGAAAAGAACTGTAAAAAAAATTATGTAGCAAATTAGGATAAATTTGTAAAATCGCCATTAATTAAAAAAAAAGTAACTACCATAAATATTCGTCTGATTATAATGATGTTTATGAATTCTTAGATATGCGTAAAAGCGGTTAGTATTCGTGTAGATAAATTAACATGAAAAACCGTAAAGCTAGTGGGTTGCAAATAAGATCTAATGTTTAACGTAACGACAGTATAAATGTGCATGTCGGTGTAGCAAAGCAGCTTGAAATCTTTTGCTCCCTTTGTAATTTTTCAAAACATTTTATAACTCCTCGGAAATTACAAATTTAGATACAAGTGCTAAATTGTTTGACATTAATATTAGGTTAATCGACGGGCTAAGGTGCACAGGTAAAGAGCATCCTGACATACTGACCCCGAAGGAGAAGATACCAACCACGTGTTGTTTCCGGTCGCTACGCCACCCCCACCATACCTTGTCCTGATGGGCTTTACCGGAGGTCATCTTCAAAAATCTCGGCGGTAGACGTTTTCCAGTCTCGTCTCGGCCAGGATGCCTACGATGCGAATGCCGCATGCGATATTCCCTTCGGTGTACGTCTAACAAAGGTGGACATGTAGAAACAAAACGCCATCTCGGTTAGCCTTAATAAAGACTGAATACGCAATCGCTGAGCGAGGAGGTAAGAGGGAGTCCGACACGAAACTTGAACTAAAACTAAAATATAAAAAACTAAATCGTCAACCGATACATAACTGCAAAGAATTAACAAAAACAAAGAAACAACAATAAAAATAACCCCTTCGCAATCCTTTCTTTTGCTCAATAAACTATAAATTCCTCTACTGTAGACCATTCGGTCTGCTTAACCCGGTTCAGATGCAAATTCAGTCCTGACCCGAGAGCGTCCAATTGACAAACGATCTCATTACGCTTGTCATCATATTTCATGCGTATTACACGCTTCTCGTATAGCACATAAAAAGCGTCATCTAACACCCGGCATTGCGGGCATAAATTCCCATCAACCAGGCCGAATCTCGCCAGCTTGCCCCGAAAAGCACAGTGTCCCGAAAGAAACTGTGGGACATACTTGTTTGGGAAAATCCAGGAGTGCGGCCGCAAGCACCTTATATCTAGGAAGAGATAGCACGTATACCGCCCGTCTCCTGTTTCATCCGATCTAGCATGCCGTAATCAAATCCGTGCTGCTCGATTTTCCGGATTTTTCGGAAGTCAACTCGCCCGTAATCCTAGCAGCGTAGATTAAATTTCAATTCTTGTCGCGTTCCGGTACGAACGGTGCAGTCGTTTCCTTCTGGAATGTGTTGCTTGTTGGTTAGTGTTTTATCTGTATTAATGAATTCGTACGTTTCTTGCTAGTGATTTTTTTTTGCGGTAGAAAATTTAAATCGATTGAAATATCATAAAATGATATTTTCATTTTAACGAGTTCTACGAGTTAAAAGACTAGCTTTTCTTAAAGTCTAAATTAGTCGTAAAGATTAAATTTAGTTAAAAGAATAAATTATCGTAAAATGATATTTAGGTATTTTACAATATTTTTTAATAATTATCCACCGGTGCCGTAGCTCTTGATGCCCGCTCTTTCGTAGCAAAAACTAAAAAATCCATAACCAAAGTGATATACTAACCTAATGGGATCACCGCGTAATTAGTACAGGATGTGAATTTGAATCCAGAAACAAGACAAGAGATAAATATTAAAAAACGACTGCCAAAAAAAACCATTGCTCTTTAATAATTAAAGAGCGTGCAAGTGACAATTTTTCGTATGTAGTATAATTTTTTAATTTATTTAATCGTGTATATGTATATATATATATATATCCAGAGATGTGTAGTTAACTGAATCCTAACCGTAAAGTAGAACCAAGAAAGTTAAAAATATAAAATTATATACGTTTTGAAATTAAATTATTTAGTAAAATTGTGGAAACATATTTTTATTTTTTATTAAATCTATATTTATCAAACGGCAATAAATAAATTTAAAAAGCGCAAAAAAAAATTAAAACGTATAATAACTTTTAGGATCCTGTAGGTACTAAAAAAATGAAAGTGAGTCTGGCGTGTGCTATTTATTTTAATCCAAAATATGTGAAAAAAATTCTAAATGAAAATTAAAATAAAATATAAAATAATTCCAGATATTTGATGAAATATAAAATATAACCTTACTTTGTTTGACATATATGTGTGTGTGTGTTGCATGTATTCGTAAAATCTACCTAGTTAAAAATCATGCTAGTCATTTCATTGCACACGATATATCCAGGGATAAAAGTTGACATTCTAGGAAGCCACCTACTTATACGCCCATTTTTCTGCAAATTAATCGTCCCTATAGAAACATCTTCCACACACACACACACACACACACACACACACACACACACACACACACACACACACACACACACACACATATATATATATATATATATATATATATATACATACACACATACACACATACACACATACACACATACACACATACACACATACACACATACACACATACACACACATACATACATACACACACATACACATATACACACACATACACACACATACACATATACACACACATACACACACATACACATATACACACACATACACACACACACATATACACACACACACACATCGTTGGTTGGAAGGTGAAATCCCTAG
Source organism: Lycorma delicatula (assembly GCF_047948215.1). Taxonomy (NCBI): domain Eukaryota; kingdom Metazoa; phylum Arthropoda; class Insecta; order Hemiptera; family Fulgoridae; genus Lycorma; species Lycorma delicatula. The sequence goes on along the minus strand of NC_134461.1, from coordinate 29,214,314 downwards.
ACCCAGAAGTATTGATAACAGCCCTCGATAGTGATCCGATAGAGACTGGATGTGCAGAAGAACATACTAAGGCCCTGATGATGCGAGTAACACAAGCTTGTGATGCCAGTATGCCTCGCAAACGTGTTATCAATTCAAGACCTGCGGTACACTGGTGGAACGATCACATCAGCAACCTTCGTAAAGAGTGTCATAGAAAAAGAAGATTATCTCAGCGTGGCTATCAACGACCCAACTCTGCAATTCTGATTGCAGAGTATAAAAAAGCTCGTCGTGAACTCAATAAGGCCATAAAAGAGAGCAAAGGAAGATGCTGGAAAGAGCTCATATACGAGGTGGACAAAGACGTGTGGGGCAGGCCTTATAAAGTGGTCATGACCCACCTGAAGAAACAACAAATGCCGTTACCTACGTGTCCTCAGCTCCTTCAGAAAATCGTCACTGCGCTGTTTCCACAGCAACACAGTCTCGATTATCAGTTAACGCCAGGCGAACTAGACGACATTCCACCTGTCACTGAAGAAGAGTTGCTGGAGGCCTGTAATCGTGTAGGAAATAATAAAGCGCCGGGATTGGACGGAATCCCGAATATAGCCTTGAAAACCATCATAAAGGCAGCACTAGCATTATTTCTAGACGCGTACAACGCATGCCTCAGGGAGGGGACTTTTCCTCGTAAGTGGAAACAGCAACGGTTAGTACTGTTACCTAAAGGGAAGAAACCGCCAGAAGAGGCGTCATCTTACAGACCACTCTGCATGCTAGATACGGCGGGTAAGATATTTGAGCGTTAACCACTGCATCCATCAGCGAATAGATGCAGTGGTTGACCCACTCCTGGCAGACAACCAGTATGGATTCCGGAAAGGACGATCAACCCTGGACGCGATCAACCTGGTTGTCAATACGGCCAAGGAGGCGATCGCAGGAACTAGATGGAAGGGTGGAAAGAAGAAGTACTGCCTGGTTGCTGCCTTAGACATCAGAAATGCTTTCAATTCCGCTAATTGGGACTGCATCATGCAAGCTCTCGACGAGAAAAACGTGCCAGTATATCTTCGCAGACTAGTGATTAGCTATTTTACAGATAGAGTGCTGAAGTACGATACAAAGAATGGTCCGAAAGAGTATGATATAACCGGTGGGGTGCCACAGGGCTCTGTTCTCGATATTCCACTTCTGTGGAATATCATGTATGACGGGCTCCTGAGATTGAAGCTTCCAAGATGTGTCAAACTGGTAGCGTATGCGGATGATGTTGCCGCAGTGATCGTCGCCAAACACCTCGACGAGATTCAACATCTGTTTGACATTACTTTTGAGAGGATCAACCAGTGGATGGATACAGTTAACCTTCAACTGGCCAAGCAGAAGACCGAAGCAGTGCTTATTACCAGCCGAAAAGAAGTTGAAACAATTAAGCTAAAAGTCGGTGACCAAGAAATTACATCACAACCTCATATACGATATCTGGGAGTGATGCTTGATGCCCGACTCAACTTCAAGCAGCAAGTAGAACACGTCTGTACGAAAGCGTCAGTAGTGAGAGCTAGTCTCGCACGATTGATGCCGAACGTCGGAGGCCCAAAGCAGAGCAGAAGGCTACTATTGTCATCAGTAGTAACATCGGTGCTCACTTACGGAATATCTATTTGGGCTGACGCACTAGTGACGCAAGATTCGTGGAGAAAGGCGGGACCGATATATCGTATGAGTGCATTACGAGTCGCAAGCGCTTTCCGCACAGTGTCTGAGGAAGCAGTTTGTGTCATTTTCGGAACTCTGCCTCTTAGAGTTCTAGCTGAAGAACGACGCAACCTTTACCATCGAAAGACGTCAACCTTACTGAGTGCTGAAGAACTCAAGACAGAAGAGCGACAGAAAAGCATCGCACGTTGGCAGCTACAGTGGGATGTTGCCGTGAAAGGCAGGTGGACACACCGTCTCATACCACGGATTGACTTTTGGCTGAATCGTAATCACGGTGAGGTCAACTACTATCTAACGCAGATGCTATCAGGACATGGCTGCTTTCGAGAATACTTACACCGCTTCAAGCACGATAATTCTCCAGAGTGCCCGTCCTGCCCAGGAGTCAATGAAGATGCAGAGCATGTTTTCTTTGTGTGCCCACGATTTTATCCACAGCGTGATCAACTCGAAAACATCTTACATCAAAGTATCCAACCTGAGACACTAATAGAAGCAATGTTGTCGTCAAAAGCCGCATGGAACGCAATAAGCACGTTTGCAACAGACGTCCTTACAGACCTGCGTTCCATCGAAAGAAAAAGAGCAAAGGACCACAACATCTAGAAGAAAGAAGTAATAATATCTTAGCTACCAGAAGGAAGAGCAGTAGCTAAATCCTCCCCCCCACGAAGTAATGCCTAACGGCGGATACCGTGGGGGATCAGAGTTCAGAGGATAGCGGGGGTTTTAGTCGGTATTAGCATTAACAAGTCACCTTTAAGTTAATGTTCGAGTCCGACATACCAGGCAAAACATCTAAGCCAGAGATTCGTAAAGGAATTTCCTTCGCTATATAAAAAAAAAAACACACACACACAAACGCGCGCACGAGTATGCAAACCTTTATGCAAAATTTCAAAGCTAATGGATAACCAGAAGTGCTTTAAAATTCGACTAAAAGGTTCCGTACCATGAATTTATACTCCGGGAATCACCGTCAGGTATTACTTCAAAGGATGAATAAGAATGACTGCCTTTACTAGGCCTTGAACACTGGAACTCTTGACTTCGAAATCAGCTGATTTGCGAAGACGCATTCATCACTTGACCAACCCGGTGGGTTGGGGCTTATTCCTACCAGAACTATAAATCACTTGATGTAGCTCAGCATCATGATGTTCAAGGACAAGTATGACTGATTGGATCCTTTACGGCTGATAAAATTACTTCAGAAGTGGGTGTCCATTCTGTAGATAGAAGAATCAAAGACTATTGACAGAATCAGAAATAGATTAACAGGAATTTACAAAAGGGCCATAAATCAGTTTCAATACAAAGGACATTTATTTTCATACAATAATCACCTTTGTGAGAAATAGGTCCATTACTACATTCCTGTATTGTAGAGTGAAGAGCCTTGTTAGTAAAGGTGAAAGCATGTCTATCAGCCGGAGACCTTTTTGCAACTTTCTTTTGGGACTAGAAAGACATATTGCTTCTCATGAACATGACAATGTGAATGCTGCATAATACTGCCAACTCTTGGACAAAGTGAAAGTTAACTACAGGAGGTGCCGTCAGCCAATCAGAGATCTGATTCTCCTTCATGACAATGCCAGGCCTCACACAGATGTTAGCACTGGAATAAATTGACAAAATTTACTATGAAGTCCTTGAACATTCCGCACAGCCTAAATTTTATCCTCTTAAAATTTATTTTTGTTAGGGCCATTGAAGAAGGCACTGGAAGGACATCAATTCCAGTGCAACAATGAAAGAAGAGTTTGTGCATAATTAATTTGTGGTACGTTCTCAAACGTTTTATGATGAAGGAGTACACAAGCTACCCACAAAATAAGAAAAATGTATAGAACCTCAAGGAGATTATGTAAAACAACAATTAATATGTTTTGTATTTTTATTCTGTACAAATAAATGTTAAATAATGTTATTTGACTACTCTTGCATATACTATTATTATTAAATACATCAAATTTTAGCATAATATATATAATTCAGAACAAACATCACAGTATGCTTCATCTGGCGTTATTTTTTTCCTTGGCAATGCTCATCCTCATAGTATTCGAAGAACTTTTGAATCAATTCCAATGGAACATTTTTGATTATCCCCTTACAGCCTAGACTTGGTGCCAAGTAATTTTCATCTCTTCACTCAAAATGCTGTGAAATGTTGGCTAGGTATCCGGACGGTTGAATTTTATGAAGAAGGTATTTGTAAATTAGTGAAACGCTATGACAAATGCTTGAATTTAAATGGCGACTATGCTGAAAAATAGTTAAAAGCTGTAGTTTTAAATTGTGTACATGATAAAATATTACTATTTATGGAGGTTTTTTATTTATAGCCAAATGGAGGTACTTTCTGAATCAATCTGTATGTAAAAAAATGGATCTTATTTATTTTATTCTCATCAGTTGCTATTTCATTTCATTACTGAAATTTTTATTTCCAAAAGCTGAATGAAAACTTAGAGAAATTTTGATTTTGGTCCACTTAGCAATAAAGCTTAACTTTATAATCATGTTAAACATGCAAAGATATTTATAAAATTATTTACACATCAGTTTTTCTCTTTGTCCTTGCTCAGTTTGAACACTGTACACAAATGGATGTGACAATTGGACATTATTCAAAGCAACTGATTTTGTCAGGAATTTTGTCAAAATTTTGTCATAACTTCTCCAGTCTTCAAAATAATCTCATATAACATGTTGGTAGCACTGGCTACAGGATTGTTGACTGACTGTTTCACTGCACTTACCACTCTGATATTTAACGATAGAAATTAGGAAGTACTGTGAATTGTATTTATGACATGTGTTAATATATTAAATAAATAGCAATTGATGTTAGCAATTTATTAAATTTAAAAGAATGTTTTGATATCAAGAAAAATAATTTTAATCTTTTTTTGTGGTTGTTAGATGTATTTTTTTTTTTATTGTAACTGGCCAAGGATTGTTAATATAATTCCAATTTCAAGAGTGATTAAAGTCAGATATTGTAATATGAGAGGTACATGTGGAATGATACAATCAAATCCATATAACCTTGTAAGTACTCTTAACATTACATAATTATTTTAATTTTGGTCATATATTAATGAAATTTCTATCTTGCATATGTGTTATGGAAGTGCAATTTTAAATTATTTTGTTAAAAGCTCTTTTTAACCAGTCTTTCGTTAATAATTAAACAAAAAATTGAAATAAACAAACAGATTTCTCACATTAATACCTTGCACATCTTGATATGCCATTATTATTGTGATTTGAACTGTTGAAGTATTACTTGTGTGTTTAAGATAACTGATTTATTTATTAAAAATTATATAACTTAATTAACACTTAATTAAAATGAAATATCTACAGTACAAATACATAATGTATAATGTGTATAAAGTTTAGAAAATAAAGTTAACATTGATTAGGTATTCAAAATTTTTATTTCATAATACAAATCAGACTGCAATCTGTAGTCTGTTAATTTGATATATTATTTTCTTTTTGTTTGACAAATTATCTGCAAAAATACCAATTTCTTCTACCACTGAGTTGGTTGTAACAAATCTTTGCCATATTTGATAAGACGAAAGGTTGGAGAGGAGTGGAATGTAGTTCGTGAAAGCAAATCAGATCAGAGAAAGTTAACATGTTTCTTGTTGAAGTTCCATAATTAGATTTCTTACTTGGCAAATTAAGAAATAAATTGGGTATTTGTAGGGCAATATAGTCGTTGCGTTCAACACTTAAAGAGAATGAGGATAGAAATTTGGATGTTTTTAGTAGACTGAAATGAATATATACTTGATAATGTAGTTCAGTTTGCGATTTAGTTATGGAAATGGTTATTTTGTGCCCTTTGGTAGCTAGGCTCGGGGATCACGCTTCTACGAAACAAATAGTTAGTTGAGAAGGCTACAAATTAAATTGAAAATTTGGGAGAAAATATGTACATCATATACATACTAAAGAAAGAAATCACATTTCTTACACCATGTACACCAAAGAAAGTATCACATGTTTTCTTGGCCATGTATTGAAAGTGCTCTTTGAATCACAGATTCTTATCAAGGAATAACACCTTCTGTATATACTTCTGAAGAGGGATGTACCTAATTGGATGTCCTGACATCGAAAAATGAGCTATCGTGTATCATACTAATTGACATTGAGTGATAATGTTATGGTTTTCTTTGGACTGAACACAATCTTATGTTGCTGACTGTTACTGGAGTAGCTTATATGTCTACGCTGCCCTTAACTTGATCTCATTCTTTGAATCTTCTTTAACCAGCAGAAGTCCATAACCTGCATAAGCAGTGATGCAACACCCACTAGGTAATCTCAATTGCATCAAAGAATTGAATTCAACCCCAGAGCGAAGGTCCTGACACACTGTCCTGCAGTCAACCTTTGGATGTAATTTTCCTATCATTTGAGGTGTTATTTCGATGAATGATGACTATTATTGCTAAAATAACTAAATAGTTCAGTGATCTCATTTTGTGTGCAATGATTCTGAAGCTGGAGTAAAGCAGAGGGCCACCACAAATTATTAAAAGTCCCGGATATATCCAAAAAGACACCTAAAACATATTGAGACTCACTAAAGGAAACTATGTCCATAACCTAGCAAATACCATCCTCTGTGCTCTTGTCTAGGTGAAAACCATATTAATTACCTATCAACAGTTTCCTTGAATTCAACCTGTCATTAAAAAACCTTTCCAATTGCTGGGAAGAGTGTCAGAGGTTTGTAAAAAGAGCTCACAATGGGGTGGGGTCCTCGTATCTACCTTTAAATATTAGTACAAATAGGGGAAATAACCAGCAAATAGCATTCTAATAAAAAATCCTGGTCAAAGTAAATCCTAGTCAAAATCCTGGTCAACACAAATTTCAACACAACAGACAAAAGCTCCATCGTGATTCCATCAGAACATGGGGCTTTATTCCTTTTTTTTCTGTTTAGCTTCCAGAACCACTGTGAAGATTACTTCAGAGGATGAATGAGAATGATATGTATGAGTGTAAATATAGTGCAGTCTTGTACAGTCTCAGGTCGACCATTTCTGAGATGTGTGTTTAGTTGAAACTCAAACACCAAAGAACACCAGTATCCACAATCTAGTATTCAAATCCATATAAAAGTACCTGCCTTTACTAGAATTTGAACCTTAGAACTCTCTACTTCAAAATCAGCTGATTTGTGAAGATGTGTTCACCACTAGACCAACCCGGTGGGTTGGGGCTTTATTTCTAATCATCTGATGTACCTCAGCCTGATGATGTAAATCATCTGGCAAAAGATTATTCAACAAAGTATTAAAAACTTTCAGCATTATCAAACATAGACCTTCCTGGGTCGAGAAAGCAGACAGAAAAATGTCTTTCTTGCATTTATGCCCTATGATTCTATATCATTACACCCTACAGGTCTATAAATTTCCTTGTTCCTTAACAAAGGAATGTTAAGATTCTCTTTTAGATGTTTTAACTTCATGAAAATAATCAGACTTCTGCCTATGATCATTAGCAATTAATACTACTCTCTAATCAGGGTCACCTTCACACTGAGCAGCTTGCCATTGTGTGGCATCAGTGAAAGTCAGAGAAAATTTCACTGCCAGACTTTGGTCTAAGACACTGAATCAATCTAGCAGTAAGAATAATATTAGTTTAAGCCAGTCCTATGCAGTTTCGCTCTGTCCTATGCAGGAAGTGTCCCTAGACAGGAACATTGCACCTATAGACATCATGCAGCTCATTATTCAAAAAAAATTAGCTGATGATCACTAGAGTAATTGACAACCACAGACCGGACATGAATCTTAACAGGAAGATTCTTCCAATAGAGTTATATCTATGTTAATTCCACTAAACATCCTTCTACCATCTAGACATCCTTCTAAACCTCTAGACAAAATTTTGCAATGAAACCTACTTATTTACCACCATCTGTGACCACCACTATGCCACAGAAGCAATTTGCATTTGCATTTGCATCAGTACCTAATGCAATAGGGATGAATATTCTAGCCTATATTTCCAAATATTCTTCAGTAGGGTTCCTGAATTGAAAATATGAACTAGCGACAAAGAAATCATACCATTGACAACAAGCTTGACAATGACATGGTGAGTATCAAAACCTCCTCTAAGAAAACACAATCTATTGACCCTACACAGAATCATGGACGTACTTATAGATGCAGTATAAAACTTTCTAGTAACCAAAACTTTGCAGACCACCCTTAACAAGTGTTAGAGAAGAACAATTTCTAAACTCCTCAACTTCACCTAATCAACATGGCCAATATAGGCACTCTGAGCATTTAATTAACCAAACCAACCATTATATTTGTTCTCTATTCCATAATTAACCATTGTATTTCAATGAACTGACATCTCAATGGCTCATAAATAACTACCACAGTCCTTACTATCAACAGAGTGCTTATGGTCCTTGTACAAGTGACACAAGCAAGGGGCTTTGATTTTTTTGGAGCATTTGTCACGTATTCTGACCTTCATTGCCACAATGCATGCAGAGTGAGGCAAAATTACAGAATTTTGCCCATGTCCAAATCTACAATATTTTCAGAACTTCAACATAAATGTATTCCTTGAATCTGAAAGAAGAAAAGTCAACAAACATATACACTCTGAAACAGATTTGATGAAGAGAGCAAGCCCAATCTCAAGAACCAAATTTGTGCTTTCAGATGAGAGACATCACTTCCTCCTGTCCAAGGAGGTATCTATCATATAAACTGATACGGAAGTAAGTTTATGATAGGAGTTATTTTGAGCTTGCTCCTTTTGGCTTTGTCCCGAGTAAAGAGAATTAGTAAAGGGAATAATAACGAATACCTTAGACAACTGGAGCTCACTACTGAATGTTCAGCTTTTTTCAAAATATTATATGTTCTTAATTTAGTTCAACATAAATGGGCTTGTTTGTAATTGATCACTTTAGTCAGTCATGTTAAATTTTCTGCTTCTTGTATAACAGCTATGACATCTTTGACAACTAAAAACCACTATTACTGATCAAATTGTCACAAAAATTCACAATGCCGTCTTAACTGCTCACCATCCAAAGGTTCGCAAAGTTGCTGGCATTGCAGATATCTCAATAGATCTTTCACTAAATTTTACTTGGTGTTAAGGGTATGAAAAAGCTTTCTGTTTAATGAATTCAACGTTAACAGTTAACTAAAGATACATTCAGATGTATCATCTTCATTGTAGTCAGCTTCATTTTCAAGGGTGATTAGACTTATTTAAACACAATTTCATTAAGTTTCTTTGACATTTCATTCAGTAGATGAAATATGGACTAACCATTACATGCCAGAGACCAAACAGTGGGTGGGAGCTGGTAAAGTGCAATAAAGATAGTGAAGTAGGTTTCATCTGCAGGAAAAGTCACAGCTGGAAAAAGGCAGAACTATCACTGGGGAGTATTACGGTTTACTATTGGATCAATTAGAGTGTGCTATTCATGTAAATGTTAACATCCAGCCAAAAAAGTATTCTTACACCACAATAATGTACCCGCACACATGCCTCTGGTTGTTGTTGCAAAACTCCATGACTTATGCTTTGAAGTCCTTTTTTATGCACCGAACGTGCTAGATTACTTGCTCCCAATAATTTCTTCCTTTTACCAAACCTAAAGAAATGATTTCACTGGACAAAGATTCACTTCAAGTGATTAGCTCAAAGCTGAGACTATTATTTGCAGGGTTGTAAAACCACATTATACTGAAGTAGTAAAAAGTTTGGAAGTTGTTGATCGAAATGTATCAAAATTGTTAGGTGACTATGTTGATAAAAAAAATTCTGAAATATCTTGTGTTTTCTTTGTCAAACAGAACTTTCCAAATGGCCCTCGTTGATGTTCATTTCCTATAGTGGTTTCCATTAAAAGTCATAATTAGAAAAAAGTCATTTAGTTGATTCAAAAATAATATATAACCTTGAAATTGTTGAAAAGTTTCTAAAATTCAGTGAGATAATAATTTTTTTCAGCAAGGTTGTGCCATTCTGGTCTGCTTTTTTTTATTCCAATTAATTTTCCATTATAGGTACATAATTTTGTGTTGTTACAGTACTTGATGTAATTGTTAGTGGATCTTCAATATCATAACTTCATTTGTAAACTTATTATTTTCATTATTCAATTGTTAAGTCCCAGATATAAAATATTTTATATTTTGTGTATTGTGGAGGGAGTCAAAATTACAGAACACCTTAAACAACTTTAAAAGCATTCCAGGTAGAATACTTTATCTTTTTAGGATATGGTATTAGTCAACTGCTACCTTTTGACAAGAAATAGAATTTGAACCCCTTTTTTGGGTGCGGCTCAGAGTTGTAACGTAAATATTTAAAATTGTAACACTCTTTATGTGATAATCATTTTAAATGTCTCTTTAAAACAAGAAAAAGGTATAAATGAATAGTTGGTAAAACTGTCTGTACTCATAGTGGTGATGGGATAAAGTTTGGATTTTGAAAAAATTGCATTGATAATTTAAGGAACTGTTATTGCAAATAAATAAATTTATAAAAAGTTTATTAAATGGATATTATCAAATAAATTTATTTAAAAAAAAAATTATATTTAGCATATTTGCTTATTTACTTGCATTTCATTTTAATTACTTCTGTTCTTTGATAGTGTGTCCAGATGGTTGGAAAAGGATGATACTGCATTATTCAGTGATTCCCTAGTGATATTTTATGCTGATTCTTGAATTCTATTTTGTAAATCATCAATATCTTTTGGGGCTTATTATGATAAACAATAAATTTTAAGTGGCTCCATAAAAGTTATCTGATGGTGACAAGTCAGATGATCTCGCTGGGCATTCTATTTGACCCCTTCGGCCAATCCATCTTCCAGGAAAAAATGCATTTAAAATTTCACATACCTGAAGATCAAAATGAGGCAGGGCACTATCTTGTTGAAACTAAATGGTTTGGAAGTTGGCGTCAACAACATTTTGAATGTTTGGATCAATATGGTCAAGAAGCAGAACCTCATTTTCATTGCGTCTAAATTTCCATCAATAAATATTGGGCCTTTTAGTCTTCCACCAACAATATCTGCCTGCACATTTATTTTGACTGGATACTGTGTATTTGCCTCCTAATAGCAGTAGGAATAATTTCAGTCCAGTATTGACAATAATGGTGATTTACATTATTTTTAAAAAAATTTGGCTTAATCATTAAAATCTATCTTGTTTAATAAATTAGGATCTCCACAAATATTGTTCATTATAATTTCACAGAACTCAAGTCTTCAATTGTAGTCATCTTCATTAAGTTCTTGCACCAGATGATTTTTGAAGGGTTTGAATTTTCACTTTTTGATGTTCAAATCTGTGAACTTTGACTAATGTTATGTTCTTGTGCTGCTGTTCAAGTTGAGGAATGAGGATTCTCAATAAATTCTTACATAAACTCTAACAATTTATTATTATTTGTTGCAGATTTAGACCTCCCTGGTTTTCCGCTATTGTTAATGCTCCCTGTTTCTTCAAATCGCTTGATGATTTTTGACACTTACCTTTCGAAATAGGGTTACAATTATTAAATGTTCCATTGAACAATTCACAAATTTCATTATACGACCTAACTTTTATCACCAAAGCCTCTCATCATTAAAATTTTGAGCCTCTCCTGTTCACTAAGTGACATTGATAGCAATGTTAGTAGGTAACACAAAAAAATTAATTCAGTAAAAAACAATTGATAAAAAAAAATGTAAATAACAAAAGTGGCTTACAAATGCAGTAAAGGGAGATTTAATCAACTGATCACAATTAATTCTCATAAGAAATTAACAGTTAGTAATGAAACACTAAATAGAATATTACACAACAGTGAAATAAACTTGATTTTTGCAACACTGATAAGAGACCATCAATGATCAGATGATCAGCATGGTGACAATATTTTTATTTATTTACTCATTAAATTGGAACAAAAATAAATTTTTATGTTAAAAAATAACAATTTTTTAAAATTTAAATTTAGTTTTTAAAATAAATCTTAATTAAATTAGATTAAATTTTAATTTAATTAGTTTAATTTCTTTTTATTTAATTTTATTATTTGAATTTATTAAAATATGGTGGTCTGTACCAACATTTTGGGTACAGACATCATACCAACTGTTTATTTACACCATTTTTGTTCTCTTAAAGGTACTTTTAAAATGATGTATCATATAAACAGTGTTACCGTTTAAAATATTTGAGTCGCAACCCCTAGTCTTCGTGCTTCAACTACATTCATTACATCTAGTTCCTTGTATAATTCTTTTGTGTCTATTATTCTTCCTCCTTTACTCACTGTTATCACAAACTGGACCAAAAATCTTTCTTAATACTTTATTTACAGAAGCTACCAGTCTTCTTAATTTTTGTTTCTCCATATCATTGGTTCTGCTTCATGTAATAAAACAGGTTTCTCTGTTGTGTTACAGAATTTTATTTTAGTTATTAAGTTTAGTTGGTAGTTATTTGCAGCTTTCAGCTTTCAGTCTCCTATCATTAAAGTTTCTGCTTTTAACAAGTTTCTACTGTTCAGTATTAGCTCTTAAGTATTTAAACTTTGCCTGTTTCTCCAGTTACATTACCTTCACTTTCAATATTGTTGTGTTTTTCCTAAAAATAAATTTCTTCCAGTTTATGTATATTTTATTTTTTCAAAGTTTACTTTCAGATCCACTTTACACTAGTTTTTCAGGTCTCTTGTTTCTCAGTGCACAGCCAGGTTGTTTCCAAAAGCTAATGTGTTCATTTTTCCACCGATGCACACATATCTCTTGCTTATCTCTTTTAGCTAAATTGAAAAGCAGAACTGATGGTGTTTCTAATTTATTCATCTTTTCCTAAGGTTTTCCACTATTAATGCTGACATTAATTTTTTGTAGATTTCCCTTTCATGGAATCAGCCCTTGTTCTTCACCAAACAAGCTTTCTACACACATTTTTAAATACTTTGGAATTATTTTTAAGAAAACATTGTGAATCATAATTAGTTGTGATATCTCCTTTGTACGTATAAGCCTGTTTGTTGGCTTTCTTATTTATAGGTACACTAACTATTTCTTTCCATCCAGCTAGTATTCTCTTCTTCCTCTGATTTTTAAATCTGCCAGTATAATTAAACAATTTCTTCTTAATTTTAACATTTCTCTGGTTATTCTGTTACTGAGACCTTATGTTTTTAATACTTTGATTGCTGTTCTCCTCCTTCCTTTTTAATAAGCACTTCTACATGCAATTCAGTATTTTGGATTATTACTGGTATATCCCTTGTTAAATTTTTCTTCGTCATTCAGCAACTTCTCAGAATAATCTTTTCATATCCTGAAGCATTGATCAGTTTCTGCTGAAATAATCTATTCTTAACATCATATGTATGAAGCACAAATTCCTTTTTGAAAAATTTTGTTGATATGTAACAATCCTGAGCATTATTAGTAACTTTATCTACTTCTACCTGTTTGAGTATACCATCAATATATTTTTTTTCCTTCTAGCATCTTTTTTTGTGATGCTTTTATTTCTGAATGTGTAATGAATTTGTTCTCCTCTTGATTGATTTTTAGAAGCTTTTTCTTGCCCTTTTTTGTTCTACTTTTTGTTTTGTAAACTGAGGAAACTACTAATCTCAGCTAAAATACAAGAAAGAAAAATAAAAAAACAAGGAAAAGAAAAAATCAAATCATCAAAAAACCTTTAATTTAGAATTTAATAATGTATTTTTTTACTGTTAGTAATTTTTTTTGAGTTTTTTAAAATTTATTTTTATTTTTTTGGGTGTTGATTTTTTTACTTTGCGTTTAGGGTGTTAGGATATATTCAGTTTCCTACGGGTCCAAAGAGGGTTGGTGATATGGATGGGTTTATTTCAGGCTTTTAGTGATGCATTGAAGTTATTTAGATGGAATTTTCTTTCCTATTCTTTGGAAATTGTTTAATTTATTTTTTAATCTGTATTTTGGTATTAGTTATTTCTTTGTTGTTTTGGTTAATATTTCTTTTTAGTTTTAATTTTCTTAGATTTGTCTATGGCATGTTTTTTTTTGTTGCTCTGGGTTTGGGGTTATTTTGTCATAATTGCTGGTTGATCATCTAATTCTGTTTATTCCTTACTGGGTTGTAAGCACAGAATTTCTCAGAGAATTTTGTATGAAGTTGTTTTTTTTTTAACTATGCTTTGTTTTACTTTGTATTGTGAATCTTTTAATGTAATCATTTGGAATGTATCCTCATTGTTTATGATTTTCTATATGGAGGGTAGATGATTTTCTATATGAATATTTTCTATATTCTTCTCTATTTCTCCCCTTGCAAAGCTTTGCTTCCTTACTTTGTAACTTTTATCTGGGATCAGAATTTTTTAATTTTTTGTTCATTCTCTTTATCCAGTTCTTTTTCTTGATTCTCTTTAAAATAACTCTTTAAAATTCTTTTCTAAATTTATCCTAAATCATAATAAATTGTCTTGCTCTTTTATTCTATTACAATATTCTGATTCATTTCTCCTTTTGTAGATTTTATTGACTATTCTCTAATTTTTATTAAGATCAAAAGATGTTCTAATCTGCGTTCTATCTGCCTTGTTAAATTGCTTCTAATATTTGTAACGTTACTTCTGTTTCTCTGGTCAACCAGTACATAATCTATTTGATTTCTAATATTTTCCTGAGTGAAATCCAAGTTACCTTATGTATGTACTTTCTTGGAAAAGCTATATTCATGATTTAAAATTACCTTCAACTGTCACATTTAGCAGTCACACTCTGTTCAAGTTTGTTTCTCTCTAGAGGTTTTTTGTACCAGCCTCCTCCTTTCACATTATATGTCTTCCTGTCTGCGTTCACATCACCCATCACAAGCCGTAAATCATATCGTGGGAGTTTATTGATTAACTGCTAAAAAATTTAACTTTCTCTTCTGCCTCATCTTGTTCTTTTGAAACAAAAAAACTAATTATGGGCATATTCTTGAACTTCATTTTAGTCCCAAGTCCCTATCTGTAAGTTTTTTGATAAATGATTTTTTATTTTTGGTTTCAAATCTTGTAACTGTTGTAATATTTCTGTTTACTGCAAAGTCTACACAGTCCAACCAAATTACACCGAAAAAACAAATTACCTGGACTTTTATAAGTGGAAATGGTAAAGAGGCTTATAATAAATGTAAAAAAATAAATGCATGAGCGAAGTGGTGGAGTGGAGATTTGAAAAAAAAATTTTCCAATACAAAAGTTGTAGATCATGGAAAAATCTACAACTTTTGAGGTCAGTTTTTAACATAACCAGAAAAATTTCTGAGAAAAATCATTTTTTTTGTTTTTTATTTTCCATTTCCACAAAATTTTTTTAATTTTGATAAAACTTATTGAAAGTATACCTTTCTGTGTCTTAAATAAGCACAAATTTTTTTGATATCAAATTTCGCCGGAAATCATAATAGTATCAGTTTTCACCTTTTTTCAACCCCCGAAATCAACCCTCCACCACTCCTACTCACTCATTTATTTTTTTTTACATTTATTATAAGACTCTTTAACATTTCCACTTATAAAAGTCTAGGTAACAATTTTTTTATTTCCTCTAAATGGATTATTTCTATCGGTCTAACAATCAGAAATCCACTGTCTTATATTCTGGGTAAAATTTTACTCCAAAATTTATGTAATTTTTGTGTATAATTTAAATCACAAATTATTTTGTCGCAAAAGATTTTTTTTTCTGTTGCTAGTTTTTTCTTTTCATAACGCCCTTTATTTATTGATTTAACATCATTCTACATCGAGCAACCCAATAAAGATTACTTTTCATAGTGTGTGAGTGGGCTTGATTTAAGCTGATTCCAGACCTTCTATGTTACTATTAGTAGCCCAGATTACCAAGTCATCAGCATGGATTAGAGCTTGAATATCAGGGATAAACTGAACCACTGTGAGTACATGGTTAATCATCAGGTTAAACAAAGTTGGATTGATTAGTGAGCCTTGTGGTAATCCCTGCCTTGTCTGTTTAAAGGATGACGCAGCCTTGGTATATTTTACTCTTATGTACCTTTGGGCTAGGAAGGAGCGAGTTGCTTTATACATGTTTCTCCTAATTCTGAGGGGCTGTAGTTTGCTAAGAAGTCTTCTTCTCCAGACCCTGTCAAAGGCAGTGCGAAAATCAATAAACACTGCCAATGTGATTTGCTGTCTTTGAAAGCCATCCTTTATCTCTTGAACCAACTGGCTACCTGCTCAACAGCATCTCTCTGTTTCCTAAATCCTGATTGCCGGTCGGACATAAGTTGGTTATTTTCTACTTCTGCCTGAAGTCTAGTAAGCAGAATTTTTTCATACACTTTAGAAAACACGCTCGTAAGTGAATTGGGCCAGAAATTTGCTAGTAGATTTGATTCTTTATCTTTTTTGGGGATAGGAATCACCGATGCTTTGTGCCATTCACAGGGGTAGTGCTTTTTCCAAATGTTGTTGAGAAAGTTCAGGATGGTTGTGCAAGCTTTATCCCCAAGGTGTGTTAAAAATTCAGCTCTGATTCCATCTGGACCTGGCCTTTTCCCGACTTTTGTTTCTTGCAAAGCAAAATTTAACTCGTAAATATCAAAATATTTATACATGAAGCTTGTCCTTTCCTCATCATTTGGTTACCTAAGCACAACATTTGTCTTTGGCGATCTGTTCTGTTTGCATGGAGTAAAATTACTTAATTTTGGCATAATGCTTGCAAAAGTAGTTTGCTACGCCAACATTAATTGTGAACAGCTTGTCTCCCTTAGAGAAGGGATTTTTCTTTTTTGAACAATGGTCATTATTGAGCTTAGGAATGAACTTATAAGGCACAAAGTAAAGGCACTTATGTGCCTTTACTCTGTCTTTTCTGAAATCCATATCATTCAAAACTATCTGTATATTTCACATTTACAGTGAATTGTTTGCTTTTTGATAACTGCAGTTTTGTGTTTTAGTATAAGTCTATCCTCCTCAGATCCCATTCTTTCTGCTTGCTTTCTTACAAAGTCCCGCTCATCTTTTAAATGCTGAAGCTCTTCTGTCCAAAAAGGGGAGAAGTATTTCACCTTACCCCTAACAGGAGCTTTTTTGGTGGCTTTCAGGAGTGCTTCTCTCTAATCCTAGAACAACTATTAATAACTCTGTCACCCAAATCTTGAGTCACTAGGTTTCAACAGTTTCCCTGTAGAACTTCCAGCCTGCTTTTTTACAATTCCATTGCAGTCCTTTTGCTGGCAAGTTATCCAGAATCTTTATCTGGCTGACTAGAATTACCGAAAGTATTTGGTGCCCAAAGCCACTTTGACTTGGCAGCAGGGTGTGTTCAAGAAACGATGATAGAACCATGTGAACAAGAACTACATCTGGATGTGAAGTTCCACTTCTATAAGCGAGAAACGTTGGTCCATTGGTATAATTTTCTATGAAGTGTATAGGGAACTGTATAGTAGCTAAACGGTCATCAATAATTCTTCCTAGCGCATGTGTTGGTATATCCCCAATTAGTTGAATGGGTGATCCCATTCAACTGTGTCACCCATGATGACACAGTGGTGATCCCACATGTTTTCCAGACAGCTCAGATCTGGTTGATTTCTTGGAGGGTTGTAAACAATTATAAATCTGCATCTGAATTCTTTTTTCCATATTTCCAGCTCTGCCATATCTAACTTGTCCATGTTATTCATTGTTTTATTTCTTTAAAGAGGACAATGATTGAGCTCTTGGCCACCACTCTAGACCTCTTCAAGACATGTTTGGTAACCCTGCAACTGAAAATTGGACTAAGCTATGTTGCTAGTTTATTGATATTTTTTATCTGCTAGTTCTTCAGCTTGTAATATTTCAAAAGAAACCATATTTCAAAAGGTTTGTGTAATAAAACTGTCTGTATATTATAAATAGTAATGTAGTGTAATATATATACATTACACTACTTGTAAAATTACATAAAAAATTAATTAAATTACATTTAATTACATATTATAAATACACAACATAACAAAATAAAATCTTGATAAATACAATAAAACAAAATTTGTTAAAACTTTGGATATAAACTTTAAAATCAATTCAAATCAAAATGGAATTAAAATTAAGAACATTTTTCCTTTTAAATTTAAAATTTAAGTTCTAAAATCAGAATTAAAAGTTAAAATTAAAGTTAAAGGTTAAAAATTCCATATATAAAAATATGTTGTCAAATAATAAAAATATTAATGAAAAGTTAAAATGATAAATATGTTTAAAAAAATGAGCCAATCACACACACATATTCATTCTTTTTTAACTTATTTATCATTTTAACTTTTTATTAATATTTTTATTACTTGACGACATATTTTTATATATGGAATTTTTAACTTTCTAACTTTAACTTTTAATTTAAGGAAACAATTTCTTTTTAACAAATTTTGTTTTATTGAATTTATTAAGATTTTATTTTGTTAATAAAATGTGTATTTTTAATATGTAATTTTATGTGAACATTTAAAAGATTGGATCAGCTGAAGCTGCCAGAAAATTGTGAAAGTACTCTTGTGTATGTATAATGATATAAGGTAAGTGTCATCCTACCTACTTTAATTTTATTCTGTACTTGTTAGATCAAGTTATTTATTATATTTGTATTATAGTACAGAGGAATAAGAGTCATAAAATTGACTTAAAAGAGTCTCAAATTGACTTATTCATAAAGGTAAAAAATACATATATGTAAAAGTAACAAAAAAATAAATAATAAAGCCAATAATAAATGTAAATGTAGAGATCCACCAATCTTAAATACATCATGTAGGGATGGCTTAAATGAAGTTTCTGTTCAAAAAACAATTCTTCTAATAAATTGTTTAACTGTTCAGATTAAAAGTTAGTATAAGGGTAAATCACTTCCCAGTATTACTTTTTAAATGGATATTTTTTTTGTTCAGGTATCATTTCTGTACAATGTTGGAAGTTAGGTATACTTCTGAATGAACATAT
This sequence comes from Lycorma delicatula, assembly GCF_047948215.1. Classification (NCBI taxonomy): domain Eukaryota; kingdom Metazoa; phylum Arthropoda; class Insecta; order Hemiptera; family Fulgoridae; genus Lycorma; species Lycorma delicatula. The sequence goes on along the minus strand of NC_134461.1, from coordinate 29,195,540 downwards.
ACCTTTGAAAGTTTAGTGATGGTTATGTTCATGGGAGATGAAACGCATTATGATTGTCAGATACTGTCAACCAACAAAATTTTCACCACTAGGCTGATAATCAAAAATTAATATATGAAGGATGACTGCTTAGGTAGAAAGTGACGGTTTGGTGTGGTACTTAATTTCATAGAATCTAGCCTCATAGATCTTCAAAACTGTGACAACTGTTACACTTATAGTAGGAAATTATCATCAAATAGTAAAACAGTATGTAGTATTACTATTAGTATTGTTGTCATTGCAGAATTGATTGTTTTACAGGGTGGTTTCAGTAGGATGGAGGGTGTACTCATATAACTATTAGCATTGTGTTATCACAAAATTGATTGTGTACGATGTGATTTCAACAGGATGGAGGGTGTGCTCATATAACAAGGACTACTATGGCTGTGTTAAGGGAAATGTTCCAAAGCTGGTGTTGTAGCCTGTGACCCAATTGTTATTTAGATTTAACTGCATATGATTACATTCTCTGAGGTTACCTGAAAGTAAAATTTTTGCTACAAAGTCCAGAAACTGAAAACAATGAAACGCAGGAGAAGGGGTGAAGTAACAGTTACCCCAAGTTACAGTGACTCCTAAAGGAACCTGAAGCTAAGATGCAGCAGTGTGTGGAATGATGATGGACATCTAAATATAATCTTTAAAAATTAATCTTTTAAGTATGGACTATCCTGTAATAGTATTTTTTAAATATATTCGGAGAAATAAGAATTGTTATTTTGTTTAAATATCATCAGGTATCTTTTGGACACTCACTATAATATGCTGGAATGGATTGATTTTTTCTCATATAAATCAGCTAGAAGATGAAGACAATTCTACATAAAGCACGTAACATAAATTCTGGAATACAGTAAATTTTCTGAGATTAAAAGATTAATGCAGAATAGAAAAAAAATTGAGTATTGCATTAAACCAGTGAAGTTTTGATGATGTTTGTAAGGAACTAATAATAACAATGACTAATAATCTAATCATTTGTTTTTTGTTGTTTTCTTGCGATGGGACCTCCTAAAAATCACGCATGCATAGTTCTGACTTTTTTCTTTTCCAAAATTCTTTATCTTTTCCCTGAACTTTTCTCTTCTTTGTTTGGTCCCTTACCCTGCGCTTCATTGTCGATTTCAATACCCATCACTATTCATGGGGTTCACCATCATGTTCTTCCCGAGTTGATCGATTGACTGAGGCAGAACTTACATCTCTGCTTATTGAACAATGGCTCATACATGTTGTATCATCTTCATCAGGTACATTTTTGTGCATCAATCTGTCCTTGTGTTCAGCAACTCCACTCCCATGTCTTACCTGGCGCCATTTCTAAAAACATCTTTGGAAGCGATCACAGATCGATTGTTATCTCAGCCGGTAATAGTGATTTGCCTCAGAGTCAGCCATGCAGACGGGTGTTTTAGAAAGAAGACTGGATTAGGTACAAGGATTTCTTTAGCCAATATGACAAATAGTTGTAGGGGGATCTACCAGCTTGCCAAGTTTACACACCTGATATTTGGTTGTGCAAATAAATTTATCCCTTTAACATCTGGAAAGCCAAGGTAGCCTGCTGTTCCTTGGTGGTATGAAGACTGCAGGAATGCACTAAAGGATTTCAATCTAAGACCTATGACTGAATTGCTCTGCTCTGTCTAAACTACGAGGGCTGTTGGCATCAAGTGTTTCGGTGTACTAAACAGAAATCGTGGATGAATTATGTCAATACCATTTCTTGAACAACTCCATCATCGGTTGTGTTGAGAAAAGTTCGGGCCATGTGTGAATCAGGACAGTCACCGCAGCCAATTGGATTGGTAAACAATGGCATTCTCGTCACCATGCAAATTGATGTAGTTAACATGTTTGGAAACTCACTTAGACTGGTTACATTCACATCGTCTTGCTGTCCTGAGTTTGTGAGATATAAGTTACAGGTAGAAAATATCCTGTTTGTGATTGGAGACGCACAAAATGAATTAACATACCCTTTTCTTATAATGAGATAAGGTATGTCGAATAATTCTTGTGACACTTCCCCCAGAAATGATAATATCAGGCTAAATATGTTATTACACCTCCTAAGTATTTCACTACAACATCGTATCTATAATAAAATATTTTCTGATCAAGTTTTTCCAGATTCTTTGATGCAGTGTTCCCTAGCCAGCATCTTAATATCAGGAATAGTCTAGACTTACTGCTTTGCTAGGCATCAGAGCTCAGCATCTTTTCTTAGCTCTAAATATATAATTTCATGCAGTTCTTATTGTTGATCCATGATATTTCCCCGCTTGGCGGCCTTTTCTTGTTAATTACTGCTTTAGTCTTTATCTGTATCATAAGAACACAAATCTGGTATATTACGAGAAAAATTTTATAATATAAATAGCGTGAATTGTGGTGCCATAGTTTATAGGAAACATTAATTCTGTAGGTTGTGCTTTTGTGGTTGGCAATAGAACATACATGTGTGGCCTTCCCAGCTTTGTCAGTGTTTTTGTTGCGGAGCTGTATGCTATTATTAAGGCTTTAAATATAATTAGCCCAACATTTATACATGTACTTGTATGTTCAGATTCTATGAGTGCTTTACAGGCGATTAGTGACATGTACTCCAGACACCCTGTCATCTGTGATATACAGTGTTTATGACTATAACAAACAAGTGACTCAGTGTTTCTGATAAGGGTGATGATTGAGAAAATGAATGGAATGCTCCCATCAACAATGAACTTTGTTCTGTTATCATCGTGGAGCTCCTGATGCAGGAATAACTGTCGTGAGGAAGTGCTGTTTGCGAATTGGCACACTAGGCTCACTCATGGATGTCTAATGACTCAGACCAATTTGTTTGTATTTGCTGTGACTGCCAACTAACTGTGCAAAACATCCTTGTGGATTGTCAGTTAAGTGGCATTGCGTCAGAAGATTAAACTAACTTCCAAGATATTTAAGGAAACAGTGAGACGATGTTATTGAATGTTTTATGTTTTCCTGGGGGGTGTCTGTTTATATTAAAATATTTGAGTTTACTGTAGTGTGTTTGAGCTTTTTTTGTCATTTGATGTACGGCAGATGGTATATTTATTGTTTTAATTTAGATTGTTAATGTTATTTCATTTTTAACATACGTCACAGGCATTTTCCATGTATGCTGTGTCTTTATATTACTGGGTTTTAGTGGTTTCTAATTAATTGTTAATTTTAATATTTATTTATTTATTTGTTATATAAATATCATGTCTGGGTGATGATAATGATACTTCATTGTATGCCCAGTAGTGTTTCCTTTTCTGTTTCTCTGAAAATTTAGATTCATTTACTAGTTTACTGAAAGCTTGTTTGTCAAAAATAATTTCTTTGGAAATATTTGGTAATTTTAGATCGTTTTTCAATTTCTCTGAATCAGCTTAGTTTAGTTTTCTATTTTTCAAAAACGTTAAATATTTATTTTTTATATTTTCAACTTATACTAGTTTTTTCTTGTGAAATTCTGTAGACCTTCTATACTATATAATACCCTCCTGTTTTACAGTTTTACATCATCTTAATGTTTTTGAATAAGGATTTTTTATGGTAATGTTTCTTGTAAGACAATAAACTATTTCCATTTTTTTGTGATCTGACTTTAATTCCTTCTTTTTTTAAAACATTTGGGTGTTATTTCACCTAAATATTTTAAGTTTTTTGGCTCTTTTGATTGACTTTTTTTAAATTTTCATTGTTTGTTTTCAACTTTTATTAATGGAAAACCATTTTGTTTTTTGTATTATTTTCTGAATTTACAGATGTGAAGTTACCAAAGTTCTTCTTGTGCTGTTATTGAGACCTCCTCCACTGAGGTTATCACCAGGATTAGCTACATTGTTAGAAAAATATACATGGCAAAACAACCACCTGGTAAGTGTTAGAGATGTGAACAGAACTTTAATGATTAGTTGTATAATTTTTTTTTTTATTTGTCTTGTTTGAGAAGAGCTCATAAAGGAACTCCCTACCAGTTGCTAGGTTGATCCAAATGAAATCAAGCAATAACTGTTGTTAGATTTAAAAGAAAAAAACAGTTTTTTTTATCAGAATCTCCAGGTGTACTGGTACATTGTTACAGTTCAGCAGGTGTGTTTCCTGTACAGAAAGGTAGACTGCAAAAGATTTGTTGATGTATTAATGTCTTGAGCCGGAGTTTGGAATAATGGATTTAAAGGAGTTTGGTGGAGAGGCTTTCTCTTGCTTGTGTGGATGCTATAGAAAACTATTCCTCGTAGTTCTGTTCAGGAGAGAATTGCTCCGTGGTGGAAAAGAGAGTTTTCTGATCTGAAGCAGTCTGTGAGTCATCTTGTAAGCTTCTCTATATGAGGGTGACTCTGAGCGACGACAGAACTCGCTTCAGAGTATAGGGATTTGGGGGTATTTTCATATGATTTGAACAGTAAAAAGGGATTCTTAATGATTCTTTCATGCAGGATCAGGATAATAAGGATCCCTGGGGTGTCATTTAGAGGATTTTGGATTTGTAGAATAAATGAAAGAAAGACGTTCTTCTGTCTGCTCTTTCGACTCAGCAAGGTGTACTGATTGACAGAACAGAAATATTAAGCACTCTGTTGAATGATTTATTGTCAGATAGTGGTGTGGAGGGTGATTGTCAGTATCATCTGTATTTTCGGCATGAGGTCATTTCTTTTCGTATCTTTGGAGATTACTGAGGCTGAGGTGTGGTAGGTTTTTTTGCAGTTTTCCAAGGTATAAAGCTCCTCGGCATGAGGGAATCTCTGTGGAACTCCTTGTTCGCCATTGGGCATAAGTGTAGATGCAGTAACGAAGGTTCTGAATAGAATGCTTTTTGCTGTCTATTTTTTGCTTTGTTGGAAAAGAGGTGTGATTAAGCTTTTTTTAAAGGTTGTGACAAGGATCCTCTGATGGTTCTGTCAGTGCTTGATAAGGTGTTTGAGGAGGTGTTATATATTTTTGGATTAATTGAAGGTTAACCTGGAAAAATCTCTTGATGGACCAGTATGGTTTTCAACTGGGGAAAAGAACAGAGGATGCAATTTTAAAAGTGATTGTCATCATTACTAACTTTGACTCTGCATATGTCCTGGTTATATTTTTGGATATATCCAGGGCATTTAACAACTTGTGGTAGCCCTCTGCCTTGTATCAATTACAACAGTGGGCGTGTGTGCGTGATGAGATTGGGGTGCTAGAAAAAGTTACTTTTGTAACCGATATGTAGTGCTTCATTATGTTGGCATTGAGGTGAGTAACATACTGTCCAAGGTATGTACGCAAGGGAGTGTGCTGGGCTCTCAGCTTTGGGTTGTGGAGTTTGACTCTCCCATGTGGTTGAGGTCGCCCAGTGAATGTTGTGCGCTTATGCTGATGATGGCTTCTGTTGGTCAAAGGAGACTTGTGGAATGAAGTCGAATTTCGGGCAACTCAACCCTGTAGAGTATTAGAAGTGTAGAGCAATTAACACAAAATGGTATTTAGCCCTGAGAAGACCACCATGATGCTGCTGAAGGTCCGTTTCTCCACTATGCGGCAAGCCTGTGTTTTGATGATCGCCTTCAAATGGTACTTGGGTATACTCCTTGATGAGCATTTCAGATTCAAGGAGTGCTTTCAGAATGTCGCTAAGAAGGCGTGTGATGTCTTCTTTGGCATTTGTAAGGTGGTCCACCCCGATCGCTGTCTAAATTTTAAAACAATGAGAATTTTATGTAAAGGTGTATGCAAGGCGATTATGCTTTACATAGCACTTATTTGGCCAACCAGAATGAGGTATAAAAGCTACTGCGATATTCTGTTGAGAGCTTAGCGTCTCCTGTTACTTACTTTGACAATGGGGGACTATGGGACTATTTCGCGTGAGGCAGTTGTAGTTATATTTGGTGTTAAACTGATCCAAATTATTGGACACCAACCTGATTGGGTTAGCAATATACTGTTGCCTTTGTTTAGGTTGCCTTCATAGTCTGCCGTTGCCCTTGTGATTGGTTTTCAAAGATTCACTTGACCAGGTAATGCCCAAGCTCTGTCAATTAATGTCTTTGATGTGTTAATTGATCAGAATTGTTTACTCTTAATTCATTGACCAGGTGCTGTTACAGAACAATATACTTTCTTCTACGCTGCTGAATGTCTTCTTCTGGATACTGAAGTTGAAATTACTTTCATTAATCTTGAAGACTGTCCGATTTTAATATAGTCCATTTCATTCGTGAGTTTAAATCAACGTTAAATTATTTGCTCTAATTTAATTTGAAATGTCCTAACAATTCAGTTCCTTTCATTAACGATTGAAATCGAAATTGATATCGTCCTCCTACCAACTTTGCCAGTTATGTGTTTACACAATGAAATCCCTTTTTAAAAAAATCCCTTCTGCATGCCGGAAGGCGGAGGTAGATTTCACTGGTGCTAAGTAAGGGATAAAAAAAGATTTTCATCTTAAAGTGAAAAATTTCAAATTTACTCAATACGACAATGGTTGCATGCGAAAAAAGTTTCACTTGTTTAGCATACAATAAGCCCCCCCATCTTCTTACAATTTCAGCAACATTTTGGTCATCCCTTGCCATAAGTGTTGGTGATATCAAAATTTGTTTCAGACAAAAGTTTTAGGTAATGTTTAGAGGACTAAGGACCACTTTAAACGGATTTGATACTGTGCCTATTAAGGGAGTTATGATATTTTTTGTCTCTGAAACCCTATTTTTCTACCCTGTGGGCCAATGGTTGGTGATATGAAAAAAACTTTACTAAGATAAGTTTTAGGCCCCTATAACAAAAAAATAATAGGAACGTTGTTTTAATTTTGTCTTTTTTATCAAGCCCTCCCATTTCCACCCCCATAGATCGATTTTTTCCAATAATGAACTTGACCGAGATTTTGGGTGTATAATTCTGTGTATATTCTGTGTATAAATTTGAAAGTGATTGGTGGAAAATTACGGCAGTTATTGTGTACACAAGAAAGTGGAAAAAAATATATATATATATTATTACTTAAATTTTCTGCCATAACTCGGCTATTTGTTAATCAATTTAAAAAATAAATAAATTGTAATTATGTTCAAAATAAAAGGCTTAAAATTTTATAAAATAACATAAATTTTGATAAAACTAATATTTACGGATATAATGGATTGAAAAATAAACATGACTGCCATTTTGTAATTTGCAAAGGTAATTCCTGATGTTTTTATAATTTTAAAACTTTATTACCAAGACACTTACCAAATATTAATGTGATCCCTCTATCCAAACTTGAGATATAAATTATTATATAAAAATAACAAAATGGCCGACAGATGGAGAATGAAGGAGAAATCGCCATTTTTTCCTAAGGATACCTTTTGTTTAATTTTTAAAAGTAGAATCTGAAAAAGTATAGCCAGCCAACCATTTAGGAAATATTTTTTTTTCAAGGTCCGATCGGTCGCGAAATAAAAACCCGCGCAAAAATCGGATAAACCTTTGCGCATATGTGTTGCGCAGCGTCTCTAGTACGGTCTTCAATCACTTCGTTTAGTTCTGAACACGCAGCTAGCAAGTAAACATATCTACAACAATAGCATCTTCCACCAAGTGTGAAGTGCGTGCGGTAATTCGATTTCTTCAGGCTGAGGGGTGTAATGCGGCTGAAATTCATCGATGAATAAGTAATGTGTACGATGAAACTTCAATGAGTGACAGAAAAGTGTGACAATGGTGCAGGAACTTTAAAGCAGGACGTACAGATGCTCATGATGCATCCGGTCAGGAAAGGAAGCGAGTGTCAACCGATGATCTCGTTGAGCGAGTGGATGAGGCAATTCGAGAAAATCGTCGGTTCGCAATTTCTGTACTGAATGATTCGTTTCCTGAAATTTCAAGGTCAGCTCTCTACACTATTGTGAGTGAGAGACTTCAGAACCGCAAACTGTGTGCGAGATGGATTCCCAAGATGCTATCCGACCATCACAAAACAATGAGAATGGACGCCTCCCTAACGTTTCTCCAGCGCTACCACAATGAAGGAGAAGATTTTTGAACAAAATTGTCACAGGCGACGAGACATGGATCCATTTCGAAACTGAAGAACAGTCCAAACAGTGGATGCATTCTCATTCTCCCAGTAAACCAAAGAAGTTCAAGCAAACCTTCTCCAACAGAAAGTGTATGGCTACTCTGTTCTGGGGTCAGAATGGAGTTCTCTTGGTGGAATTCATGGAACGTGACACCACCATCACTGCAGCCTCATACTGCGTGACTCTTCAACGTCTACGAAGTGCAATTCAGAATAAGCGGAGGGGAATGTTGTCATTGGGCATTGTCTTTCTCCATGACAATGCTTGGCCGCACACAGCAGCTGCAACAAAGAAGCTCCTGCAGCGTTTTCGTTTGGAAGTGTTTGATCACCCACCATACAGCCCGGACTTGGCTCCATCCAATTTTCACCTCTTTGCTCACATGAAACGCTGGATAGGAGGACAACATTTTGGCACAGACATCGAGATGCAGACCAGCATAGAAACATGACTGAAAACACAGGCGGCTCCGTTCTATGACGAGGGTATTGGAAAGTTGGTACCACGCTACGACAAATGTCTAAATCGGAGTGGGGACTATGTAGAGAAATAGTGTAACTATGTAAGTAATTGTTTCAAATAAAAAAATGTTATTTTCACTGTAGTTTTAATTTTGTGACCGATCGGACCTTGAAAAAAAATTACAGTTAATATTTTACAAATAATGTGCATTTACTTATTTAATATTAATAATACAATTATTAATTAATTAATTTGACGTACATGTTAATAATTTAATGGTGTATAGTAGGGCATTAATATTTTAAGTTAACTAACAAGTACAATTATTCAACTGTAGATGGAGAAGTCTTGTGTAGTATTTTAAATCATGAAAGTCTTATGTTGTACTAATTAATATTCTATTTTAAACAATGGATACAGCTGCATTACATTGTATCACACGGTAGTTTTCTTAGAATATAGTGATATAAGTGCATGACTTATGGAATGCAATACGTCAAGTAATTTACTGTATCATAATTTTCACGCGCGTGCGCACACCCACACACGCGCGCGCGCGCACGCTAGTGAAGTTGTATATTATGTTACAAAATTAATATTCCTATCTTATTTTTTTCTTCAACCATAAAATTTTATCAAGCAGAATTAGTAAGATTTTTTCCCTAGTAATAATTTCACTTAATAATAAAAATGTTTTAGTAATTTGAACAAAGTGTAATTTTTTTGCTTGTAAAATAAAAAAAATTTTTTTTCCCTTTAAAATATATGACAAATATATACTGCTAAATTTTATGATCATTTTTTAAAAATTATTTGTATGTGTAATAATTTGTTTCAGTAAACTGGCTTGATGAAGAGTTATTCCTTTTTTTTACAGTCTCTTGCACTTGCTTGCGAGGCACAAGATGGTGAAGCATTACATGAGACTGAAGGACAGCTTTGGCCTTTTCTTAACAGTGAACAAAAACAAATTTTATGGTGTCTTGTAGATACTGTTGCTGTTACTGATTGAAATCAACGTATTTTTTTAACATGCTGTGAAATTTTTTCTGTTTTTTTGCCCCTTTTTTTTATTAATTTAAAAAAATCTGTTTTGATGATTAGAGCCACTATAAGTTAACAGCATACCTAGCTTTCACTGGCATTAAAGTTCTCAAACAACTGTGATAAATTGCTGATTAAACTCTACAAAATCATTTCCACAATGAGGTGGTAAAAGTTCTTTCCATACATGTCTCCTATTGCTTAATATTACTCGCTTCCATGACAAATATTTTCCGTTGCATTCTTTTGTATTGATTGTTATCTTGTAGAACAAGCTTTTCTTGAAATTTTGTTGCACTTTTAGTGCTTTTTATTGGTTTTTCAAAAGTGATTTAAGATAGTTGGGCATTAAAGTTTGCAACATTCCAAGGTTCATATACTGTAAAATGGATGTCATGTTAGGAGGCAGAAACACAATTTCTACATTTACACATGAGTAATTTATTACATAAGATTGGCCAGTGGTGATATTTAAAAGTAACAAAACTTTAAAGCTAACGTTATTTTATTCGTAGGATCTTTTTATTGATGTTTGAGAGTAGGTTGTAAACCGATCTTCAAAAAGCAGTATTGTTATTTGTGCTCTCCTGTTTCAGCTCAAATGACTGGTGACTCTTGGTGATTGAATCCTCTGAGAGCTGTAGGATTTTGACTGCAGTTTATGTCTTCTGCATTGGTTGGCAATTGCCTTTGAAATTTCTTCTTGCTAAAATCATGATTCGTTCTTTTGATGCCAGAAACAACTTTTTTTTTATCTTACATGAAATGCTTTTGTGGCATATGGCTTTCAAAATATATTATTATATTTTTTCCATAATATTCTTCATCTAAAATTTTAATAAATTAATATTTACATTTGTTAGTAGCTATTGATGAATGCTTGCAGCTTTATTGTCACTTTTCAAAGTGGAAAAAATCTAAGCCTTTCTTCTAGTTGCGAAGGTCTCAAATGAAATGCAGTTGTGATTGCACCATCCGTTAGTCATTTTCTCACTTTGATGTCTCGTAGATCATATTCAGTTAAAGATTAAAGGTGAAGGTATGTGTTATTTCTTCTTATAACCACCACTCTGTTCCAAAATTGTTATTATTGAACACAGATATAATAGCTTTTATTCTTTCTCTTATCCATTGTTACTTAATGGGTAAAATTATTATAAAAATACTTATAAATAAACTTAAAAAATTTAACTGTATATACATTAGAAAATGCCCAGAAGGATAAATATTTGACATACATACATTACAAAAGACCCAAAAGGAATAGTATGTAATAATGTGGGGAGGATTGTAACATGACCTTCTATCAGTGCTGTTGGAGTTTACTATTTTGTACAATATTTGGAGGGAAAGCCTTCTCCCCCCTGGTTTACCGATTATGACCTTACCATGAAAAAAAGATTCCCTGACATCATTGATACTTGAAAAATTACACTGTTTTAATGAAAAAAATAGTAGTTTATTGAGCATGTGAACGACCTGTTAAACAAAACCTTGTTTAGTGAGGGATGACTATATATAGAAAAATAATAATCACAGACCTGCTTAGTTTTGACATTTCAAATCACTAAGTCTCTTAGGAGGCTTTTTGATCCATTTTACCTGAAGATCACATAGAAAAACTCAATCTAAAAAAAAAACTTAGGAATAAAATTGCATGTAACACTCATATACTGTAACAAAAAATACATCGCACTAATTTTCATGTTTTCATTAAAGACGACAGCTTGCAAAAAAAAAAAAATGCAAGCCGAATTGAAAACTTCCGTTCTTTATTAAAATAAGTTAGAAACAATTAACATGTATAAACAAACTTGAAGAGCAAATAGCACACATATTTAAAAAATGAAAAGTTGGTTGCAGTGCTGCCGTCTTCAGAACAAAAAACTGTTATACAAACACAACCGCCAAGTAAACAGTGTTGCTAGAGTGTATTAACTGCTCCAAAGCATAATGCTTTATGTAGGATAAATAGGACACAGTTTCAAATACAAGATGTAATAATCAATATTGATAAGCGCCATTAGATACGACAGATAAAAGCACTTGCTATGAATAGGTTAATTCTGAATGTCTATAATTTTAAAAGCAGCAATTTTAAACACAGCTTTGATAACGACATTTTATCCCAGAGCGGAAACATCAGCACCAGTTTATGAAAATGACTGAAAGATTGACTAAAGTTGTATGGTATAGATTTAAAAAATAAAAAACTTGTCATATAAATTTAGTTTGATTAAAATTGATTTTATTTGATTTTTCACTGCCAAATGTAATAATTAAAAAGATTATAAAATTTGTTTATGCATTAAGTTTGGATTATTTTTGGTAGCCGTTATATTTTTTCATAGTGTATTTATTTTACTTTAATTTATTAGCTTGATTAAACAATATGATTTTTATTTATCTGATATTATTAATATAAAAAATTGTATTATACCGCTACCCTATCAATTAATATAATATTAATACTAATGTAACTTTAATTTGTATACAGTTTATCAGTAATAAAAGATTATTATTATTGCATTTTGAAATTGAATCTCTCCTAGCAATAAATTCATAATATTCAGTCTTTCTAACTCACTTTTTGGTTCCATCGAAAAAATAATATTGTCTGTGAATCTTGATGTTCATCTTCTTTGGTTGTTGTTCTATGTTATGATTAAAGAAGGGAGTATAAAAGGAGTAAGAGGCTGAACAGAATATTGAGTCTATTAATATGTAGTCCATCAAGCCCATACTTAAGAATTTGGGATAGTTTATCGGAATTTTCAGTAGTTTTACAATGAACTGTTTCATTTTTTTTTAGTTTTATGACAGTATAAAGAGTTAAATGTATTATAGAGGAAAGAAAAATAATTAAGTTAATGAAACTGATAATTTAAAATATAGGCTGTAGCAGGTTGAGTTGTTAAGAGATTAGATTAGAATAGAAAGGGTATGGTGATTTATATCAAACTGCATTGTATCAAACTGATTTTTGTGAACTGTTTAACAGATGTATGTTTCTTTAAGATGTAACACATGTGAACTTTCTTACAGTCGAATTGAGGTGATATTCCTATGCGGTGTTTGATGGCAGAATTATTTGTCGTTTTGCAACAATCTTTCAGAAGGATTTTTCAGAAATTTTAATGTTATTTTTTAACTTTATCATCTTGCAATTCAAAACATTTAGACCAATTACTATCCAACTTTTTAATATCTTCAATATTATGTGATTTGCCCAACTCTGTAAATTAAGCAGTTGTCTCAGCTTTGACCTCATCATTTGAAATGAATCTTTCTCCAACTTCAAGCCAGCCATTTCTTTAGGTTTGGGAAGAGAAGTATTCACCGAGAGCCAAATCTGGTGAATACAGTGCGTTTTGAAGCATTGAAGTGTAGGTCATGGAGTTTTATACCGACCTGAGATGTGTGTACAGGCACATTATCATGGTAAAAGATAATAGCCATCTTTTTGGCTAGATGTGGATGTTTAGTCTGAATCAGTAAAGTAATGAAGTGTAATGCCCCCTAATGATGTCCTGCCTTTTTCCAGGTAGTCAATGAGCCATGAAGAATCTCAAAAAACCATAGCCTATGCTATGGTTCCACCATTTTACCTTTCATTGATGGACTTTCCTACACCATGTTTGGACACTGGCATGAAATGGTGAAGCCAAGTTTCATCTCCTGTTATACAACATTGAGGAAGCTCAGCCGAATCTCTGTTAAGTAATTCTAAATCCTTGAGAAGTGCTCAGTCGAATGTGCTTTTGGTCGATTATTAATAAACGCAGTACTTATCGAGTGGGATGCTTTTTTATAGTAAAAACTTCATGTAAAATATAGTGGACACAGTCTTTTGAAATGTTTACTATGACGGGAAGCTTGTATATCTTCAGTCAGCAATCATTTAATACAGCATTGAGGATTTTTGTGACGATTTCGTTGGTTGTAGCAGATTTTGGGCATCCTGACTGAATGGAGTTCAACTGTATTTAAAATCTGCAGCCCAGTTTGTTATCATCAAAAACAAAGGAAGAATCCTTTAAAACAGATGTAACTATTTCAGTATATCTGTTATGGTGAAACATTTTTAAAACAAATTACTTCATAACTCGGACTTCAATTTTATCCATTTTTAGAAAATGTCAAAACTTGTTTGCTTTACTCGGTCACCACAAAACACAACTAAATGTATGATATCAAACTTCTCAGCATGTCAACCAAATGATAATACATAATATTTATTTTTTCCTACTTGCCCAATGTCTGTGCAACAGGTCAAAAATTTTCTAAATGATCCTGGTGTTTCTTTTTTTACAACTATTATGTGTTGTAAAATACTTCATAAATTTCCATGTACCAGCAAGGGTTGCATTTTTGACAATGATTATGTTTGCTGTAATGCCAGTGCCTTAAATGAACAGAGTGAACATTGTGTTGGTATTGACTGTATTTCTTTGGGCTTAGTTTACTAACTTTTAACAATAAATGACTAAAAATGGCTTACTAAAAATGGCTTCAATTTGCTATTATATTCAAAACATAATATGTTTTGAACATTTAAACATTTAGAACATTTAAAACATTCATTTTTCTTGTCTATGAGATAGATTATCCTCAGAGACTTATGGTTTTGCAGTTTTCACATTGATATTAGCTGATGCTACTGCTGGTGGTATGTTTGTCTTAACTAGACAGACATGTATCAATTATGTAGTATGATTTGAATTGTGTTTCTTCATCTAGTATTTCATTATTGTGTGATTTTGCCTGTTTATGTATTTCGTAATGGCTGGTGAAGTTGATCGCCTGCTCATGGTGCCCCCTGCCTATTCTAAACGATCAACATAAGGTTCGCCTTTTAACACGCTGACTACATCAAGATGGCTTTAAAGAACCTTCCATAAACCAGCCCTTTTAAGAACTCTACCACCAACCTTCGTATCTTTTATTGGAATGCAGGAGGCCTTAACAACACTAAATTTTTAGAATTCAAACGTACTATTTAGACATGGATTTATTTATTATCAAAGCAGGAGCAGCCACAGCAACTATTGAGTTTTATCAGACAAACAGCTACGCCATCACATATATGAAAAGATTCTGACAAATTACCTCTGGTATATTGATTGGAGTTTTTTTTTTTTATTTAATTTTTACAGGTGAAAGGACCCCATTTATGGGCACCTAGGCAGTGTTGGGCTCGCTGCCAGGTTCCGCAAGATATTATTAGATGCATATGTGTTCCTGCGCACTACCGACTAAACCTCCCCTTCCTGGAAACCACTTATGCAGCATTACTTCACGAAGGGGGAAACGCCCGTTTGCACAATTGGACACCTCAATCAAAGGAACACCAATACACAAATACAGTCACACACTCAACACAAAGATACAAAACACAAGCAACACTAAGACACAGCAAAGCACAATTATACCACACGTATTACAATAATACGATTATTAGGGTAATAAGATACATAGCCGGGATTCTGCCAAATTGTAGAGGACCAGGTCAACAACGGAGGAAAGTACTGACAGGAGTGGCCCATGCCACGCTCTTATATGGTGCTGAAGTCTGGGCAGATGTTGTGTATGGAAGATATAGGGAAGCACTGTAGTCCTTCTATAGAAATGCTGTCTACAGGTGACGGCTGCTTACAGAACCATATCCCGGCAGGTGGTCGAAGTGATAGCTGGGTTGCTCCCGATTGACCTAGAGATAACTAAACAGAGAAGGTCATGCCAACATGGACCATTGATTGCTGCCAAAAAGAAACGTGTCAATTTGGATATTATGGAGGAGTTGATAGGGGTGTAGCAGAAGAGGTGGACCCACAGTGCGAAAGGAAAGTGGACATAGATTGATTGGGGATGTTGGTGGATGGGTCCAGAGAACCCATGGCTCGATATTCTTTGGAGTTAAGAAAAATTTAACAACGGAGCTCCGAGTGTTACATAAAATGGAAGATGATGACAAGCTTGAAGCTGTTAAGGTCAAGGTAAGGAAAAATGAACAACACTTTAGTATAATTGGCTTGTACAACCCTCCTGGTAACGTCCCTCCCCTCTTTTGAAGCATCAATCCAGGCTAACAGCATTGTCCTTGGAGATTTCACCAAATGGGGCTATTCAAGACTCACCGTGCCTGGGAGTACTCTAGAGGAAATGATTGATAGTAACCAACCATGGTTTTGGAAACCCCCCAACTTTCTTGTCATTTTCGGGTCAAACGTCAAGATAAAACGCCAGATCTGGTCGTCACCCATACTCGTAAAACAAAAGTTAAACTTCTTGATGACGCCAGCGGATGCAGACATAGAGCCGTTCTCGTCACTTCACTTACAGTCAAGACACCTTACAATAAGTGTCCGGCTCCGCGCTGGAATTTCAAGAATGCTGATTGGGATAAGTTCTGAACGTGTACAGATGCGGTTCTTTCTGAGGCACTGATAAAACTCCCCTGAAAAAACTATTGACACAATTAATAAAGCCTTATTGGATTGTGCACAACAGTGCGTACCCCGTGAACAGGTGAAAAACTTCAAACTTTTCTGGAACTCCACATTATGCAACCTGGAGAAAAGACGAGACAATAGCCACCGCATAGCCGAAAGAACCAAAAGACCCGAGGACCTCAGATCACTTAGGAACGTCACGCTGAGCTTCACCCTGAAATAAAAAAGCCAGCGCTTTGCTTTCGGGGTTTTTATTGCTACATTGAATTTCAGAAAGAATGTTACCCAAGCTCGCAAATATATCTCCCGACTTAACAACGACAACCCTCCAATGCAGCAGCAACCCTTGCAGTGTGCCAATCATTCTTTTGCCGACCCAATAGATATCGGGACACTGACCAAACGTCCAGTGACCTCGTGCTTGGACAAGAGAACTCAGGAGCTGTCTGGTGCTTCTTTTACTATTGCTGAACTGGAGAGTGATCTCTTGCAGACTTAAAAAAAAGAAATCGGCAGGAATTGATGGTATTTTCTCCGAGCTTTTAATTTGCATCGGCGATGTCGCTAAGAAAACAGTTCTAGCCGCCATAAATTTGATTTTGTAGAAGCACGTGCCACAGAGCAGTGGAGAAAAGCCGAAATCGTTCCTATACTGAAAAAAGTCAATAAGGGGGAGAATTATCGACCAATGTCGTTGACGGATGCTTTTTGTAAGGTGGCAGAAAGGATGATTGCAAACTGTCTAAATCAGTCGGTTGAAGCACGAAAACTCATTGACGATGCTCAGGCAGGATTCCGCAAGCACCGCAGCACAATGGACCACGTAACCAATTTTACCTATGTTAAAGACGCATTCCACAGGAAAATGTCAACATTGGCAGTACTGGTTGACCTGAAGGCCGCTTATGACATCATCTGGTGGCCTATGCTCATACATGAACTGAAAAATTGATATCTCGCGAACGGATCGAGATATTTTAAGAAACTTTAGTGTATAGGTACCCGATATCTTGTACGAAATAAGTTTTAAAATTTCACCTTTGGAAATTAAAAAAAAATATAAACAGCTTTTTTAATCACCAAAAGTACCGGAAATATTAATTTGATCTAATTGTTTTATTAGAAGAAATGTTAAGACTTTCACGGTAAACAAAATGAACATTTAATCTGTCCAAATCGGTTGACAAAAATTTTAATTATGGCTGATATGTTTCGGTGTATCGCAAAAATTAATCGTGAAAACGGGCACAAAATTGTCAAGACTATAATTTCCAGTCTGTACCTCTCTGTTGACAAACGGGTAAGGCAGTGGTACTTTTTTAGCAATTATACCCTAAATACAGTATAATTTTGATGATAAAAGTCATTTGATGAAGGAGGTAAATGGGACCGAATTCTTTTTATTGAACCTTTAAATCAATCATTGATTCCCAAAGTGGTCCAGGTGGACCCCAGGGGTCCACGGGAGATTCGACGGGGGTCTACGTTGGCGTGATAAAAAAATGGGGGTTCACAATTCGTAAGCGGAGATCCACGAAACGTATCTGGTTTCGATAGTGAAGAACTAAACTGTTGACTTGACTTTGCGTATCAATCTAGGCAGATAATGTTTTGAGAAGCTCAGCGAGTGTAACTTACAATTACAAGGGGACAGTCTCAATTTAATAAAAACAAAGGGTGTAATTTCAGCTTTTCTTGGAAAATTGAAATTTATGAAGCAAAATATTAGTCGGCGCGTATTTTCCCAGTTTTCAAACTTTTCACAGGTAGAATGCCTTGATGAGGATATTCAGACATACGTTCAACATTAAATTGCCCTGCATGATGACTTCAAAATCAGATTTGAAGATATTCTGACGATGGAAATACCACCATGGATCATAAATCCATTTGATGAAACGGAAGTGGAGAATGTGATATTACAAGAGGAGCTACTCGAGCTTAGCACTAATGAGGAGCTGAAGGTGAAATTTAAAAGAGGGTATCAAACATTTTGGCTGCAGGCAGAAATACCAGAAAAATATCCTGGATTGTGGGGAATTGCAAAGAAAGCTTTTGATAGCGTTTCCCTCGTTATATCTTGTCGAAAAAAGTTTTAATGTCGTTACAAACCTTTTATCAAAAAAAAAGGAGCAGATTCAATATCACAGAACGGGGAGATTTGCGCTTATTCCTAACAAAACTGAAGCCAAATATTGATAATTTGCTGTCAATCCATCAAGTACAACCCTCCCATTAAAATTGTAACTATTTTGTGATCGTCATTGTAGAAGTTACATTACGTTATTAATGTTTAATTTTAATTATATTACGACAATTTTATTATATTACATTGCAATACGATAACAATAATAATTAATAGCGTAATGATTACATATTTGAATAAACGCAACACAAAAAATATACTATTTTTCTTTTGCTTTTTACCACTCTGAATGGGAAGTTTTCTAAATAAAATAAGTGAGAATTGATTGCTTTCTTGTGCTGTGAGTAGATGTCAAAAATGTAAAGTTGGATAGAAGCATTTTTTTTGATCGGCCAACTTTACTTTTTTGACATCCACTCACAGCACAGTTAATCATAAATTAACCAATCAATTCTCACTTTTTTTTCGGAAGCTGTTAGTTCGTGGAACTCAGCCGTAACGCAAATTTTCATAGTTAGATCTAATCTTCACATTTTCCGTCGACTGGAAATATGGTAGAAATGTAGCTGCAGGGGGTCCGTCGGAACCAGCAAAATTTTGAAAGTGGTCTATGAGAAAAATAAGTTTGGGAAAATCGTCCTTACGATTGCTCTCTAAATATTGCATTATTAAATCATTAATATTTAAAAATCATATGGCGTATTTGTATATATAACTCGAACAAGAGCAAACCCGGGAAACTTATGCAACCGTTCGCTAGCTAGCTTTTTTCATATATATTCACTGACTGCAAGCTAAGCTAAGAAAAATTATCTTACTCCATCTAATAGCACATCCCCCAATTTCTTTACCCGAGAGCTAAAGCGCTTAACATCCACAAATCCGGATGAATTGCGTAATTTTTAAAACTAAAGCAAATATATAAAACGTGTATTACGAATTAAATATTATGATATACATTGAACGCTAAAAACGTGTAATTGTTATTTTTAGTTAAAATGGGTCCGTGGAAAACGAGAAGTTCTTTTTCAGAATCTTACTAGAACCAGTATTTTCACAAGATATATATTTTTTTCACTAGGATTCTATAATAAAACTGGCCCTAACCTAAGCACAAACTTTTATTTCTAGACATAAGAAATTTGTATTAAAGTATTAAACACGTTAATGTCTTTCTCGATTAGTTTAATGCATAATAATAATAATAATAAAAATTGTCGCTTCATAAATAACTTAAAATATCACGAAAAGTAAAACTAACTCAAGATAGAATAGAACACTACGACGTTTCACAGCAATTTTTGTAGTAAATAATCGGAAACTACTGAAGTAATCGTACTAACTTTTAAGGATGGTACGATAAAATCCATATAAATATGTTGTCTCGCAAAGAAAAAGAAAAAAATTTCCGTCCCGATTATAAAAAATAAAAAAATAAAATTAACGTTTATGATTCGTATAAATCGTGCCCGGATAATTAAATATAACATATTCCAGTACTGTATTTCTAATCGGTACCTATTGTACTCTTACGTATTCTCAGTACTGTATCTCTTATCTATTCTGCTCGTGAAAATAATGGAAAAAGTCATATATGTCCTAAAATTCTTCGTTTGAGAGTTGCGACTAATGAAAGATTTCGCTCGGATTTCAGCTACCTCGGTGTAATGAGAGCATACTGAAGTATTTATGACGCTAATTAAGGAAACAGAAGTAAGGATTTCTTATGGTTATTGATCTGAAAAATAGAATGAAATAGATCCAGAACCGTAACTGCAGTAGTTTTTGAGAAATCTGTTGTGAAAACCAGTATATTAAGGTTAAAACCCCTGTTTTTTATGTTTGACGTACAATAACTTTGTAATAAAACACGTAAATATTTTTAAATAAGATCTGTAGAAAGTTTGATTTTGAACAAAACAGTATAAGATAAGCCGAATAAAACAAAGAAATTTAGAAAAATTCGAATTTTATTTATAAACAGTACATAACTACATTTGCAGAAAAGTACCTGTTTAATGTAAATAAAAACCAAATTCTTTTTTTGTGATGTGAAAAATGTGTAAAAACAATATTCTCTTAAAAATCTTTGCTGTGAAATCTGTTTACAGGTTGACTGCTACCCTCAAAACCAGCAACATAACGTTTTTTCACAATTATTTTTTCTTTTAAATCATTTTAGCTAAATGTTTACTTTTCCCTGGAGATCCAGGTTTAAACCGTTCAATTTTCCACATATGTCGGTTAAAAAAGCCAAGTCCATCGACCGTTATATGTTATCTAATTGTGGAAGCGTTTGATTTCTTAAAGTAAGTAATTTCTTTATCTCTTCCTAAAGAAAAAAATCGGACAGGTGCTTTGCCTTTACTTAACAATCTTAAACCTGTTTGTAAGATAAGGTCGGCTTGGGAAAATTCGTCCTTTTCGACAAGGGCTTTAAACAATGCGTGTGACAAAGGATTTGCTCTTTTAATGACATGTTCGAACGGTAATATTTTGGCACATAATGATTCTTCATGTACGATGCAGTGATAATAGAATGTTCGGAAACGATTAATTTTTCTCGCAACGGGAAATAAATCCATTATTGCAGCCCACCATTGCTGGTGCACAATCAGTAATAATTGCTGATAATTTGTGCAAAGGCATATTAATTTCTGTTGAGTAATTTTTAAAAATTTTATAAATATCTTCTCTCCTTGTTCGCTCTTGCATCGGTAGTAACTTTAATAGTTCTTTCACACTGAAATCATTGAATACCATTCTTATTATTACTGCCGATTGTGCTGTGTCTGATATATCTATTGATTCGTCTAATTTTAATGAGAATTATTCACGTTCTTCCATATAATTTTTCAGTAGACTTTGTAAATCTGTTGAAATCAAATATATAGATCTTACAAGGGGAAGGCACACCGGTTCCAAACCGATCTCATTTCTTTTTTTAATTAAATATATTGATTTATTAATTAACCTCGCAATGTAAAAAAAATTTACAATAAATAATAGTTCAATAATAACAAAAAAGAATATGAAAAAAATGTAATAAAAAATATAAATAATATATGTAATTAAATAGGCGTACAAGGAAGTCACGTGGTGTCCACATCAGATTTACTGTTTCATATTAAGCAAATAAATGTATCCTTATTTTTGATAATAAAGTAGTCTTTTTCCCAATTTTTGTTAAAATGATAGGTTCATTGTTTTTACTTGAGTTACTCATTTTGGAGTGAAATGTTGATTTAAAAAATAAATGGGTGCGTGTACTTAAAGTGACTAAAAGTTTCAGGATTAGTTTTAGCCATCTCGAAGATAAAAAAATTATAAATTGAAAACTTTTAATTTAAGAAACAAAAAAATTAAAACATAATGATTAACGACCGTGCAAGAAGCAAACGAACGATAACATATCCAATTTTTGAATAAGTAAATCAACAAATATGAATATTAAATTAATTAAAAAATGTTGGTTGTAGACATTTTAAAAATCTTTATGTGTACATTTTTAACTTTTTTTATATTAATTTAAATTTTGTTAAAAAGTATCCAATTATTACCGGAGTTCTGCTATTTTAAGAATATATAATAATTATAAAGTTTATTATTTTTATTTTACTAACAATATATAATACTTACGAAGAGTTAACCTCAAATCTTGAAATATTTATTGATAATTATGTACAGAATAATTATTATTAAGAGTAAATAAATAAGGTTATATGAACAACAATATTCACAATATAAAATATTAATCGCTTGGGCTTCTTACGAGAGAACTTAGCTAAAGTATACACAAACTGAAGTTTGTTTAACGGCTTACTTCATTATATTTAAGTTTTTCGTGTGACGGTATGCGCGCGCATGTTAAAATTTCACTTTCATCGTATTGCCCTAATCGCGTAAAAGAAGTATAACTTCAAAAAACATAACACCAATAGCGTGGCGTGACAACAGCACTCGGTGACAACTAACACCAAAATACTAATACAATAAAGACGTCGATGGAAAAATGATTATAATAAGCGATCAGTGAAGCCGGTTTAGCGAATTTCAAACTAGTAAGATTTTAAAAACTAAAATAAACTTTTTATTTATTTTCTTTAATTTTAAAATTTAATCTTTTTCATTAGTTCAACACTTTGTCGCGGGCGCATGCAAGTAGCTCTGAGGGCGCACGTGCGCCCGCGGGAACAAGGTTGAGAATCCCCGCCGAAGTAGAATTGTATTCGCCAATTCGGCTCGAATTTGTCCTACTGACTACACTAGTTAAGTTATTTCTTAACAATGTTTATTTTTTTAATGAACACACTTTATTTATTGCACTTCATTATTTATTCAATATATATATATATATATATATATATATACTTTTTATTATATTATTATTATTGAATATTCCTCTCGATAAATTATAATTAACATTTAGCGTACTTGCGAATTATAGAACGTTAAACGTACATGTGAACGGGTTGATTACTACAAAGAGAACTTACACGCTCATATCGAAATGAGTCTACAACAAAGAAAATTACAATAAAGAAAAAGATTTTTGTCTTTAATAGTAGTTTTGTTATTTCTAAGCATTAATAGACTTCCAGGAACAGGTTCCAGTATTAGTGCTTACATATGATAAATACCATACTCTATCTTAAAACAACTTGATCAATTTCATTGAAATTTAAATACGCTTTAGTAGTGTGCATGAAGAAGTGCGTGTGAAAATTTGATGACGTTGTGTTAAAGATATTTCAAGTTATGTTGACTACGAAGTGGTATATTTTTCATATCCGTTTACGTAGCAAGTCTCACTGGTGAATGAGTTAAAACTTGCATGTATGTACGTTCTACCGGTTAATTGAGCGTATGTACTCTTAGTACGTTTCTGACTGCGAAATAGTGTGGGCGTCGGAAACGAAAAGCCAGTTTTCTTGTTTTTTTGACTTTGAGTACTAAGATTTTCGACTTCTGTTCCGAGACTTTAGTACTAGAAAGAAAATTTCCAACTTCCTTTCGTGTTATCGATTAATAACACAATTTGTTCAGGTTTTAAATGTTAATACACTCCTCCTCCTTAAAAGTGACTAATTCGACAACTGTTTTAAATGATTTATTTATATATATATATATATTTGCATATATTCTTATTGAAGTGTCTGTAAATTGTAAAACAAACTATTTTTATCTAGTTATACTTTTTAAATTTTACTTAAAATGTGTTTAAAAATAATACTGTTTTGAGAATATTATAATTATTTTACTAGTTATTAGTTCTTATTGTTCTTAACTGTAAGAAAAAGAAACATAGATTGTACTTTAGTTTTACTTAATTAAATGTCAATTTTTACATTAAACAAAATCACACTTTGTACGTGAAAGTTATTTAATGTGAAGATAATGTTCAAAATATATTTCATTTGCGTAATTGTTGTATTTTATTTTTTGGACAATTTTGTTGTAGTACAGAAATGTAAAACAAACAGAAATTGCGGTCGTGGTGGGAGTTGCGAATATGGTCGATGTAACTGTGATACAACATATTGTGCATTTTATGATTGTATTTCACTTCATTCTAGATGCACAGTTGAGAAACATTACCTTGAACATAAGTGCCCCTATTACTTTCAAGATAAATCAATTTATGATACTAAATGTGCTAATAAGCAAGAATGTTATGATACTTTTTCCGCTTATTATTGTAATTGTGATCCAAAACACTGGCGTGGATTCGACTGCCGAATAAAAAATGAGGGTAAGATACGTGTTAAGTAATTTATTTACTTTATGGCGAATTAAAAAAGCATTTTTTTTTTAGTGTAATTGTAATAGCATAATATTATTAAAATCTGGTAATATACTTTATAACCTGTGTAATATGATCGCTGAGTAACGGCTATCGATCGCATTTTGCTTAACTTAACCACAAATCCAACTTTACTGAAAACTTCAACGTTGGAAAACTGAAAAAATAGTAGGTTACGCAAAATTAAAAAAAATCCTGGAAACTCGCCTCTTTAAAGTTTTGCCAGTTTCTTTTTTACTTTTACTATCTGTGCTACAGTTATTTCTGACGTTCAACAAAATTCTTGCCAAAATCCTTCCTAGTAGTTTACTGAATTTATTTTTAGATTCCTAGAGGTTAGTTATTTACAAAACTAAGCTTCGATTCAAAAATTGTAGATAATTTTTGAACAATTTGAATGTAAGGCGTTGTCTTCGGCCGAAAAAAGTGGTTTTATCTTTTCTCTTGCCTAATTTGTACGCCTAACAAAAACCAAATTAGTTTTTTTTTTTTTTTTTAATTTTATTTGCAATACTTTTTTCAAAATCAAATTTTTGAAAACTTTTGCCCGAGTTGCGTTTGTCAATTTCTTCTATCAAAATATTAGATTTTATTCCTCGCATCATAAAGACTAAAATGAGAAAAATTAAAGTTTATAAAATCAAATGGTACATTTTTTGTTGTACTTTTCATATTTAGGCAAGTGTTAATGTTAGAGATGCATGTCCTTCTTTTACCTTAATATGCTTGTCTAAAAAGGCTGTTAAATGTATTAAGACTAAACGAAGAATAAAAATTCTCTACGTAGGCAGTTTCGTTTAAATCCATTATTGAAAGGTACTGCAATGGTATTAAAATAAGTTATACAGTTGTTTTAAATTTATTTTTGTTTTGTTTACTTTTGTTTTTTGAGTACATACGATTTTGCTCATGTTATTATCAGTATTCACATTGTTGTAAACTATTCTACAACGATGTAATGTATTTTTACAAGCAAGTTTTATTTTTTTCCTTCAGTGAATTTTGTTTGCAATTACTTCTTGCAGTGAGTATTGCTTCTATCATTCTTAACATAGAAAAATAACCACTGTGAAAGTTTTGTTAGGTGGTAAAATAGAAAACTGTGCACTCAAATGAAGGATTATGCAGTAAATTTGACCCAGAAATGTCAGCCGAGTTCTGAAAAATGAAGAGATAAAACCATGCTTTTATCGATTGCTTTTTGGCAATCGATTGCCAAAAAACGATTAAAATGGTCTGAAGGATTATAAAATTTGATTGCAGATAATGAGCAAAATTAAGTCGTACAGAATTAATTTTTAACTTTTAACTTTGGTGTTTATTTATTTATCTAATCCTACTTATTGACGTAACATGACCTTTGCCAAATCCAAAATAATACAGCATACGAGGATTATTCCGAATGTAATCGATATGGTCACCTTGCAATTCGATATTTTTAGACCGACTTTACATCTTTTTTGATACCTTCAGGATAACACAATGTATATGCCCAATTGTGTAAAATAAGTTTGTCTCGGCTTTGACATCAATGGAAATGAAACTTCGTCCAGCGAGCCGTTTCTTCAGGTTTGGAAAGATAGTAATTTATAAAGTAGTCGCTGTTAGTGAGATCTGGTGAATACGGCGCATGTAGACGAAGGGTTGGTCACGGAGTTTTACAACAACCCGATACGAGTGTGCAGCCGTATTTTCTTTGTGAAAGAACCAAAAACCGTGATATCCAAAAAAACCGCAGCCGTTTTCCTGCAGATGGAACCGTTTTTGTTTTCTTCGGCGCATTTTCACCTGCTCCCACCCACTGTTTGAACCGGTGTTTGATCTCTGACCTCTCGCTCTCTCTCTCTCTCTCTCCCTACCGGTTTTTATTGCGTTCTTACTGTTTTCTACTACTACTACTACTACTACTACTACTACTACTACTACTACTACTAGTGAATACTGTGGTGTGTGTTGTGTTATTCTGTTTAATTTTCCAAGTCGCCATTTTTTATTTTATATTTAAGGTAAGTTAAACGTTATTAATAACTTAATATGAAATAATATATTTTGACTTTATATATGTAATTGTAAAACTTCAAAAAATATAATTAACGCTAATATATAGTACTAACACGTTTTAAAAATAATAGTGTGGTTTGTGTATAATTCCAGCAATAATAATAATAATAATAATAATAATATTGTTCTTAAATAAAATTTGACTGTTTAATTCCAGCAATAAATAATAATTTTCAAATTTTCAAAAAATGTATTAAATATTAATATGTTAGAGTAGCTATGCATTTTAAACGATATTGTGTTTGTTTAATTCTGACGATAATTATATATGTAGTTGTACAATATATAATTGTTTGATTTTAAACAATATGCATCCGCAAAAGTAATAGTTATATACATTTGTAGAATCAATTACAGTTATTGTTAAAGCGGTTTATTTATTACTAAACAAAATTAATAACGTTAATATTGATAGAGTGGTAAATGAATTCGTTTAAATATAAATATATATATATATTATAGCCGTAATACTTTAATACTTATGAATTGTACAGTAATATTAAATAAAACTGTTTTTTATTCAATTTTATTTGATCGTTTAAGGTACAAAGTTCAGAAATATCATTATTATTATTATTATTATTATGATTATTATTTATAAATAATGTGTACTTATACTGATTAATTCCGGCATAAAGTAATAACGACATATGTAATTGTTAAATTACCAAAAATATATTAAATGTTAATAATTATGCTTAATTCCAGTAAAAAAACAACTGCCGGGTTGGTCTAGTGGTGAACGCGTCTTCGTAAATCATCTGATTTAGAAGTCGAGAGTTCCAGCGTTCAAGTCCTAGTAAAGCCAGTTGTTTTTACAAAGATTTGAATACTACATCGTCGTGGATATCGGTGTCCTTTGGTGGATGGGTTTCAAGTAACCACACATCTCAGAAATGGTAGAATGTACAAGACTACACACTTCATTTACACTCATACATACATATCGTCCACAAATAACTTAATATAAAATAATATTTTTATTTTTTGTTAATATTATATATAAATAAAATAATTAATCATTTAAAAATAATAATAATAATAATATTGTTTAAGTCTGGTTTAACTTATTAGCGAACAAAATTTAATGCGATTTTTGTTTTTAGTTATAACCGATGCCGCAAACCAAGAAACATATACTCGCGGAATATGACGAGAGATTGACAGCATTTAAAAATAAATTAAAGGAGCTGGAATTCGAATTGGAAAATGTTTGTCCCGTTTGCGGTACTGAGTCGCAGATTCCGCCTTCTTTCGAAATCTGATTTGAAGAGATTACATTTTCGTCAATTCGAAGAAAAATGCTTGTGTCCAATGCGTGTTTGTTTTCGATTTAAAATTTATTTTTCTTTACGGCTGTTTAATTCATTACGAATGTAGACCTGAATGCGAAACAGCAAAAGAGATTTATGACTGTTATATAGGCTTATGACATTCAAGGATTGGACGAGGAAACGCCCCAGTATTGATGATATGTTAGAAACGGGATTTTATTTTACCGGCGTGTTAGATGCTGTAGCATGCGCAGAGTGTGGAGTTGAAATATTCGAGTGGATGGATGAAGTTGTACCGTTTGACCAGCATAAAAAAGCATCGCCGAACTGCGTGTTTACCAACGTCAAGTATGAGGTGAGTAGTTTTTGCACCATATTCATGCGCGCGCATAGTTGTAGCCGTAGTATATAAGCGGTTCTCTAATGTTAAACGTTATTTGTTCTAGAAAAGAGTTACTGATTGCAGTCGCATAAAGAAACAATGAGCTTCACGGCTTCAACTCCATCTTTGTCTGACACTGACTCTGATTCAGAGTATCAAGACTCAGCGAAAACAGTTGAGTTTACAGACGAAGAAACTGCTCTTGAATCCGAGTCCGATATAACTAGCGACTCGTGGATTATTGGTTTTGTTCCAGGAGTCCAGATAAAATCATAGCAACATTTGTTATCTATTTTTTTAAAAACATTCCGTTATCGATAATTAAGATTGTAAAAAAAAGGAAAATACTTCGGTAATAAAACAGAAGTTCTAAAACTGAATCTGCCAGTTGTTATTGAATATGAAGATTTACGTAACAGATTGTCAGAGTGGAATTTTTATCTTTTATATTATTTCATATTTTTTGTTGGAACATAAATAAAAAACTATGATTTAATTGTTTGTTTTAATTATCTTTATTTATCCTTTATTTATTTCATTTAGCATATATAAACTATGGTCAGCATTCTAAAAAATAATTTGATGCCGAACCATGAGCATGAAAGCAGGTATTGCGAAAGAGCTTCACAAGCAAGCTCGTAGAAATGTTTTGACAAGGCCTGTCGAACTTAAGGGTGTAGAAGATTTGTACTACGCTGATTTAGTCGAAATGATTGATTACTCTAAAGTTAACAGCGGATATAAATATATTCTTACACTTATAAATTGTTTTTCGAAATATGCTTTTGCTTTTCCTTTGAAGAGTAAAAAAGCTGACGATGTTGTAAAGGCGCTTGAGCCGATATTTCAAAAATATAAAATGAAACATTTTCAAACCGATGACGGTAGGGAATGGTTTAATTCTAAATAGAAATCATTACTACAAAAATTTAATATTAATCATTATTCGACATATTCCGATAAAAAGGCGTCAATAGTTGAGCGGTTCAATAGAACCCTCAAATCTAACATGTGGCGTACATTTACCGAGCAGGGAAATTACCGTTGGACGCGAATATTAGATGAATTGGTTAATAATTATAATGATAGGGTGCACAGTTCTACAAGTTTGAAACCTAAAGATGTTTCTTATAAAAACGAACGCATGTTGATAAATTTAACAAAAATTGCAAAAAAGCGTCGTCGAAGTACTGTTGCAAGTAAATTTAATGTAGGTGATCAGGTAAGGATAAGTAAGTATAAAAAGACATTTGCGAAAGGATATCTTCCGAATTGGACGAATGAAGTGTTTACAATCTATAAGGTAAAAATGACGCAGCCTATAACGTACGTTCTTAAAGATGGGAAGGGGGAAATATTAAAGGAAAGTTTTTATACGGAAGAACTTAGTAAAACCAAGTATGGTAATGTGTACTTGGTAGAAAAAGTGTTAAAGAAAAAGGGTGATAAACTGTTAGTTCGTTGGCTGGGTTTCGATAAGAAAGAGGATTCGTGGATAAAAAAGCAAGATCTTATAAAATAAATTCCGCTGTTAAATTACATTCAGTAGCAGAGATGAATGCCGAAGAACAAGATCGAAAGTTGACGGTAATTAATTTCGACCGTTTGATTGGTGATGTAGTCGATTTTAATTCAAAAAGGAGACATAGGTCCTCTTCTCCCAAACAATATATTAGATGTGTGGTTGTAGGTCCCTCAAATTCCGGTTAGACCAATGCAGTTTTTAACCTTTTGTTTGACCCTAGCGGATTGAAGTTCAGTAACATGTGTTTTCAAAATCCTTGTACCAGCCTAAATATTTATTTTTAAATAGTTTATTAGCCGATGTCGAAGGAATAGGTTACCATCCTTACAGCGATAATGATGTTATTGTAGCGCCTGAAGAAACAGAGTTTAATCCGATAATGATATTTGACGATGTAGTTTGTGAAAAACAAAATAACATAACAAAATACTTTACTATGGGTCGTCACAATAACATCGATGTGTTTTATATGAGCGTATAGTAAAATCCCTAAACAACTTGTTCGCGACAATGCAAATTTTCTTATGGTTTTTCGACAGAATGAAAGAAACCTAAGACATATATATCACGATCATGTGACGCCCGATATGTCATTTGAAACGTTTAAAGGAATATGTAACGAGGCTTGGAACCGGTCAAAAAATGGGTTTTTAGTAATTGATAAAGAAAGAGATATCGATAAAGGCCGGTATAGATTTAATTTTGACACCTTCATTGCAAAGCCTGAAAAAAGCGTGAAAAAGCCTGAAAATACCTGAAAAAACGTGAAAAAGCGCGCACGCTAGCGTACAGGCTTTCTAAAAGCCTGAAAAAGCATGCAGGCTCTATCGCGTAAGCTTTCTAGACCGAATTTAAGCCGCAACGAATCAATGAATGGATCATACAAAAGACGAATGGCTACCTTGGAGGATTGCGAGCAGATCTATGCAGAGATAGCGGAGATCCGGAAGAGTATTAAAAGGAAACATAACGACTTGGTAAAAGGAAGATTCGAGTCCGATCTGAGGCTACAGAGGGAATTTAAACCCCTTACCGATCCCTTGATTAAGCTTGCTGATAAATTTAGTTCGGAAGAAGGCGAAGTAAAGAGAATAAAAAAATAAATAAATCCGAAGACGAGACCGACGCCTCTAGTATCGGCTGAAGAGCAGAAGGCAAAAGAAGAAGAGGAATATCGCAATTTTGAAAATACTCGATATGGGCTTGATGTATGATATATTGACCGAAGAAGATAGAATGAAGCTTGCTAAGCGTTCCGTAATAGACTGTCTAACCGGAGGAAGTAAACGGTCGGTTAGCGAGTTACACCAGAAAATGGATACGTCTGGCATGTTGCCTTTCGATATAGCTCAACCGTCTGATATGACTGATGACGAGATGAAAGGAGTAAGAAAACGACACGTTGCAAAAAAATGAATCCCTTACATTGTTCGACGACGTGCTGAAAAAGAGGCTGAAAAACAAACCGAATCGCAATTACAACATGAACTGGAGGAGTCTTTTGAAACCTATCCCACGATTGAACAGCTGTTGCATACGCCTAACGGGAAGATGAAGGCGAGTATGACCGTAAGGACCAGCATTCGAGAAGCGTTAGCGCAGGAGTATATGTTAGATGCTATAAGAGACGTAGAAAATAATATGGATAACGTGTATGGTGTACACTTTGATGGAAACGATCTGAAAATTGGCGATGCAAAAGTAGACTTTGACAGGGATAGTAATATTCTTATTAGAGAGGATGCATATCCTGCGACTCGAGGATTGTTTGAGTTGATTTTTAAGAGAAAACCGCATTGTACACAGAAGAGGAGTTGGAAGAGTACAAGAAAACTTTAGTCGCGACAAACTCGCATAGAAGAAACAATTCCGCTATGGAACGAGTAAAGACCAATCCCGGTTTCAAATATGTCGAGATAATAAGGAAACTATTCCCGCCAGGAGTAATTAAAAAACGAGGGGAAGGGGACTGTTAATACCTAACAAAATGATTTTTAAGAAGACCGAAAGATCAATTACGTGAGAGAGGTTGAAACTGCTGATAGCATCTAAAAAAGCCGGAAATACAGCTCACGATAATGAAGTAGTATCGATAATTGAGGAATTGAAAGAACGTGGACTAATAAAAGGAGAGGCCACGCCGTAGTCGATTTATTCGAAAACATGCCAACAGGTTAGGTCAGTCAGAATTCAGCGCTAGAATTCCGTTTGGGATTACCGAAGAAGGCGATATTATCGACGCCCGCGAAAAACGAATTTGTAATTTAGCATGTGCTGAAAATCCAGATGATGCTGTTAACATGGATGATTGTTTGTACTTTATCGAGCAATACTTCGAAGATCGAGGTGCGTTAACGCGCGAAGAACAAAGCAATTTTAATGTTATCGATTCTAAAGGTGCTCGTGCTAAAAACGCAGCCCATCCAGACGATGAAAACGACCTCATAACCATGAGATACGCAAGGTTCCTTATTCAGCAGAAATTCGACGAAGTCATCGCCCTAATCGAAAATGTGATCAAGAAAGACGCGGTTAATCCTTTAACACGTGCAAATACGAACGATCCCGCTGTTGAACAACGGTTACGTGAAACGGTGTCGCAGTTGAAAAGTGAGATTGGGAAAGATTTAGAAACCCAAACTGATGATATAAAAACAGATGATTCAACCGAGGAATTTTAGTCTTGTATAAAATGAGCAACGCGAATAAGCAAATAGCTAGTAAGAAAGCAGGACGCGGCTTGTTAAGTTCTATTATAAGTCTACCAGGTAACGCAAGTGGTGTTGCAGGAACTGTACTGAATCGTGCAGTAGACCTGCTTCCTTTCGAGGCTCACATACCAGGTTACCAGTATTGCGATCCTGGAACTAAACTAGAAAAACGATTGAAAAGCGGAGATCCGGGGATTAACGCGCTCGATAACGCTTGCAAATCACGATATCGCATATAGTACATACAGCGATTCTCGCCGGAGAGCGCAGGCAGATAAAGAATTAGCAGAAAGAGCCTGGCAAAGGGTGTCGGCTCCAGATTCTAGCATTGCTGAGAAAGCCGCCGCATGGGCTGTGACAAACGATATGAAACTAAAAAGCAAATTCGGCGATAAACTGAGGAAACCTTCTTCAGGCAGAGGTAGGCGGAGAAAAACCAAAAGAAAAAAAGGGAAAGGTGTTTACCTCGAACCTTACAGTTCCAAGAAAGGATGCGGCTTAAGAAAACAACCCGCATGCCGCAAGCGCAGTCGTCAGCAACGTGGAAAAAGAAAACAATAGAAATGTTACGCAAGCTTTCCATTCAACCTTTAACGGATATGGAGCTGATACGATTTGCGCGCAAAGTGAAACACGATATCGCATATAGTACATACAGCGATTCTCGCCGGAGAGCGCAGGCAGATAAAGAATTAGCAGAAAGAGCCTGGCAAAGGGTGTCGGCTCCAGATTCTAGCATTGCTGAGAAAGCCGCCGCATGGGCTGTGACAAACGATATGAAACTAAAAAGCAAATTCGGCGATAAACTGAGGAAACCTTCTTCAGGCAGAGGTAGGCGGAGAAAAACCAAAAGAAAAAAAGGGAAAGGTGTTTACCTCGAACCTTACAGTTCCAAGAAAGGATGCGGCTTAAGAAAACAACCCGCATGCCGCAAGCGCAGTCGTCAGCAACGTGGAAAAAGAAAACAATAGAAATGTTACGCAAGCTTTCCATTCAACCTTTAACGGATATGGAGCTGATACGATTTGCGCGCAAAGTGAAACACGATATCGCATATAGTACATACAGCGATTCTCGCCGGAGAGCGCAGGCAGATAAAGAATTAGCAGAAAGAGCATTAGCAGAAAGAGCCTGGCAAAGGGTGTCGGCTCCAGATTCTAGCATTGCTGAGAAAGCCGCCGCATGGGCTGTGACAAACGATATGAAACTAAAAAGCAAATTCGGCGATAAACTGAGGAAACCTTCTTCAGGCAGAGGTAGGCGGAGAAAAACCAAAAGAAAAAAAGGGAAAGGTGTTTACCTCGAACCTTACAGTTCCAAGAAAGGATGCGGCTTAAGAAAACAACCCGCATGCCGCAAGCGCAGTCGTCAGCAACGTGGAAAAAGAAAACAATAGAAATGTTACGCAAGCTTTCCATTCAACCTTTAACGGATATGGAGCTGATACGATTAGCGCGCAAAGTGAAAATACCGCAATTCAGAGGGGTTTTCATGCGCGATACCCTACCGGCTAAAATAAAAAAATCCGAATCAGGAATAGTAAATCTAGACAGCGTCCTAAATCCGGGCACGCATTGGGTTTCTTACAAAAAACGAGGCGTGAACGTGGATTATTTCGACAGTTATGGAAATTTACGTCCGCCTAAAGAGTTATTATTTCAAATCCAGCGCAGAGAAAGTCGATATTAAGTATAATTTAGATCGCAGACAAGATTTTGATTCAGTTGTTTTTGAGGTTTTGATTTTGAGGTTTTTAAAATATGTTCTGCCTAAATGGAAAATCATCCGTGCTGTCTGCAGATTTTTTTCCATCGATAGAACTCGGCGACGCCGCTTGGGAAATGTTGTCTTACAACAACATTCCGAACGTGAAAAAAGGGAAAAATAACAGGTTTTATTATGGCGATGGTAAAATTTTAATAACTCCGGGAATGTACGAAATCGAAGATCTGAAGTTGAAACTGAAACATGCGATGGGCGATTGCGAAAAAATCGATTCGAACGCGACGGATGATAAACGAAAGCTGCGAAATCGAAGTAAAAATATTCAGCCAAAATGTACATTA
Organism: Lycorma delicatula; assembly: GCF_047948215.1. NCBI lineage: Eukaryota > Metazoa > Arthropoda > Insecta > Hemiptera > Fulgoridae > Lycorma > Lycorma delicatula. The sequence continues at coordinate 29,161,500 of NC_134461.1, read as the reverse complement.
AAGATTATGGTCGAACGAACCTACGTCCATGCATTCGCGGCTCCTCTGTTCTGAAACTGTAGATTTTACGAAAGCCTATTCTATCCGTACTCTTTTAGGATTTGATGAGGCGGTCCTTCCGGCAAATACGTGGCATTTTTCTCAAAGACCGGTAAGTATTTCGTCTTTAAACGCTATACGCATAACCTGCAACATCGTTCGGGGTTCGTACGTAGGCGGAGAAGGTCATACATATAATTCACGAATTCTTTCCGAAAGTCGGACGAGGATATAAGATAATCGAAGTGCCGACTAAGTGACATTTATCTGCCAGTCAACACCAAGTCTATACAGAATATAACTGTACGCGTCTGTGACCAAAACTCTGAACTGATAAATTTCGGCGAAGAAGTGACCGTAAGATTGCATTTGAGACGAAGAAACGATGGGTCTGATTTTCATCGATGATATAGAATATAAATCCTCCGGGCAGATAATAAATGTAGACTCTGCGAACGCGGTGTTCGATGAAAGCATTACGGGCAAAGAATACCATACACATTACCCTTATGCTGCTACCACTTTTAATAATAGTGACGAAATTACAACAACAGGACATATATACATTGCCATGCGATAGTTACCTGTATATCACAGGAAAGTATGGTGATGCTAATGGTGCAGCTGATCGATCCGACCCTAAAATTGTGTAATTATTTCGGTGCTTTTCTTTTTGATGAAATACGGTACGAGATAGCAGGACAAGAAGTTGATAAGTAAGAAATGTAGACGTGACTACGACGATGAAAAATGCCCTCTCTCTGAGGATGATGGAAAAAAGACGATATTTTTCCTGCAGGTTGGTCATCATCTGGCCACGGATGACATACAAGCCGGTGGCGCGTATATCAACGGCGAATCTGGTACGTTTAGCGTATTGCTTCCGTTGAGAATGCTTTTAGGGTTTTTCGAGGATTATAACAGAATACTGCTGAACGTGAAACAAGAACTTATCCTGCTTAGGGCGTCCACTGACAATAATGCAGTTGTTATTCCGCCAGGAAAACCATTCACTTTTAGTATCACGAAAATAGTATGGAAAA
>NC_134461.1:29067918-29155418 GCF_047948215.1 Lycorma delicatula | reverse complement strand
ATTGGGGAGGTTTAGTAGAACAGAAGATTAATAAAAGTGATTATGTACCAGTAGATAACCCACAAAAGGAATGCGCAGATAATAATTTGGATGGTTGTTCGGATCCAGATAATCAAATAGATACTATAAGGGTTTGTAAGTTTGATCGGTACCTAGGTTATTAAAAATAAGATTATACTGCATTATTCAACAATTTTATTTTAATATAAAACTGGTGTTAAGGATTAATTGACTGGATGGACTGGTGTATGTAAGGATTAATTGTACCGGTGAAGAAGCTACCGGTAGAGAATGATTTTTTAATTTTTATTTTACTCGAATGTATTGAATCAGTCGCAGTTTAACTTATTGTTTTTCTAAGTGATTTTAATCCTAAGCGATTTTCATCCAGCTATTCATTGTCTCCAGCGAATAGCAATGAGTTTGGGGTATGACTTGACGGGTAATTATATGGTGCATTTGAAAAGTAAATTTTACACCTGTCATGCACTTGCACAATTCGTAACATCATTCACCATACCGCAGTTGTTGAAGATATCCAGACCCCCCTTTTATATCCAGACATATCTGTAAGTTAAGTGTGATACTCGACGAGTTAACGAACTTTTATCTATTACAGTTAATATACATTTAACTGCAACTAATGCATACATGCTAATGAATTATAAAATAGGACGATGTATATCGAACGAGTCTGCTAGTACATGTTAATCGTATGAGTTCCTGACTGAGGCTGAATAATTGTTTTCACAGTCGGATTAAAGAAACAAAGGTTGTAGCTGCATTACATTCTTTATCACGGTAGCTTTTCCTGGAAACCATGGATAGGCTACACACGTGGCTTATGAAATGCAATTTGTCAGGATTTTACTTTAACATAACTTGTGGAATGTTCTTGGTGAATCGTGAGTAGCATTTTAAAGTTACTGGAGGGAGTGGAGATTTCCTTGATAAACATTACTTTTTGCATAATTTCAAAATTAAAACTCCATCGGCTAAAAAAAGTAAAACTTCAGTGGGCTTTAATCCACAGAACGAGGTGGCCACAAGCCCTTAGATATCCGAAAAGCACTTGCAGTAACTTCATCATGGATTGCCGTCTGTACGCGCAGTCACCCCGTCATATTGAATCCAAGCATTATTAATTTCGTCCGCAGGTAGCTCTCCCATGAACCAGTGAGAATGGCTTCACATGAACAAGCTGAATTTATTGTGTTACTGTGAAAAATATTGAGCAGATAATTTTTCTCCTGGTTTTGTATTCCGTATCCCAGTTTTCTTATATAGAGGGATTTTGTGTACGGCAGAGCATGGGAACGTGAGTTCTAGCGCGTACACATACCCTGATAAATGAAACCGTGCCTCTTATCAGTATAAAAAAGGAGTTAAAAAAATCGAGAATTGTGTCCAATAGAAAGCTGTTGAAACCGTTAACTCTATTGCATTTGTTTTCCACAGTCTTTGGCTAATAAACTTTGAACCGCTTTCACTTGAGCTTATTATGAACTCACTGTGCGCAAGCGCAATGATGGTCTACCACTTAGAGGCTCATAGTGCTTTATCGATCCTATCTTCCCAAATTTCTCGATTAGCGATGTTATGCAGTGGCGGTTAGGAAGTGGTGTACCTAGAAAATTTAAGAGAAACTGGTCTTTCACTATCTGTGTATATTAACCGTGCTAACGGAAGTTCTTTCCAAACACCGTTTGGATAGACAGCCTCAATCGTTTAAAGTTGACAATCATAAAATGAACAACTTTCTCGTCTGAAGGTCACGAGCCTGACCGGCTTGCTGAAGCAAACTTTATATAACGCAGGATTACCGGTTTTTGGAGAAAACATTACTCAAAGCGCATGGAATGTAATCCCCCAACATATGTTTTTGTAAACATATAGTAAACAAAGGTGTAATTAACCTTTCGAACACTCTGTATTATGCTAATTAGATTAAAGGTATGACAGTTTCTGAAAGAATGTTATTTTAATTTTTTGTTAATGTATTCAATTAAATTCTTTAAACATAAGACTCAAATTAGATAAATATTTAAATCGGTCATAAGCTTTAATTTCATAAACGTATTTCAAATATGTATTTACGTACATTACGTATTTCACAAAAAAGGGAGAATTTACGTTATTCTGTTGTACAGAATACGTTTACGTTATACATTACATTATACATTAAATTATCTGTCCCGGCCATGTGTGGTTGCCATAAGCAAAAGTGTCGCTCAGTTTTGCTTATGTGATGTGAGGTTCAGTATTTGTTTCTTCTGTAATGTAATTGTCTATTGAAGTTGAAGATTCATCGGTTGAGCCTACTGGGGAATCAGAAATCTCTTTACAAAAAGTTGGAGCGATCAGAATCGTAAATCAATTTCATGAAGTACTGGTCTCGTAGCTGAACGAACATTGTTTGAATTGAAACCGGTATTATTTGTTAAGCAAAAATAGCAGTCATCATAATGGTTAGTAGGCTCTCGCCAAATCATAGGTAACGCCAAAAGGCAAATGCTCTTTTTTCCTTTTAACCACTGTGTTAGCTAACTTATCACTTGATGCGTGCTACTTGTGGAGCTCAGAATTTATCTTGGTCTCCTAAGGGACAGTAAAATAATGTTTGTAAGCAGTTTTCTTCAGATTCGATGCTGGCTTTCGTTGAATTCTCCGCAAACGTAACAATAAATACTTGGAAAGTTTTTACAAGCCAGAGTATTATTCTTTTTAAAATTCAAAATGTTTTAATTAATGAAAGTAAACTGAAATATTACAGAACATACTTACTTACATTCTTTCGTTCGGCGTTTGGATAGAACAAAAATGCTAGAAAATAATAGAGAAAAGATTGCGTGTCGGTTGGGTACACTGCCGCGTCCAGATCAGGGAGTGGGAACAGAGATGTTTCCGATATTTGGCCATCGGACACGTTTCAGCCGAGTGTAAAGAGGTGGACCGTGGACCGGTCAAATTTGTGTTTTAATCACGGCAGGCCAGGTCGCGCAGTGTGGAGTGCCTGCTAGTTGTGCGATATGTTGTAAGGTATTTGTCCAGATCAACGCAGGGAGAAATAGACTAGCACAGGACCTCTGCTGGGATACTGCATTGAGAGAGCATGTGGACATTATAAACCGAATGTATTAATGGTCTCGAGGGACCTGCGTGGCTGGTTGATCGTTCCATGGTGGCGGTGATAGGCGCCTGGTGTTAAAGCCATGATAACATGGCTTTATATGGACTCAATCGGGTAGTGTTATCATTTTTTCATGCTGTCACTCGCCCAATGCGGATATTGCTGATTTTAATTGTTTTCCTTGATCTCACTGAGGAAATTGCTCAACAAAGAGGGAAGAATATATTAATTACTGAGGATTTTAATTCAAAAAGTGCTGAATTTTCCGGAGAAGTAAGCAATATTCGGAGCCGGCACCTCAGTGACAGGATAAGTGCGTTGGGTATAGTACGCATTAATGGAGCTGGGGCGACTTTCCAAAGAGGCTCCTCTCATTCTGTGATTGATCTCGAATTCGTTCCAATGGAAAGACTTCAAGATTACGTAAATTGTCGATCTTAGAGACCAAGAGTCTTTCTCATCATTTGTATATAGTGTACGAAACAAGGACAGGTGTGGTTAGCATGCATATTAGTGGACTGAAGAGATAGAGGCTCTCAGAAAGCAGACGTGGAAGATGCGAAAGGTGTGCCAACGCTTGTTAAGGAGGAACACCCCTGAAAAGAACATAGCTCGAAGCAATTACGTAACTGCTAGAATTCTATATAAAGCGGCGATTAAAGATGCCGAAAAGAGGTGTTGGAAAACTCTGTGTCAGAGTATAGATCAAGATCCTTGGGGAAGAGGCTTCAGTTTGGTTACTGGTAGACTTGGAAGAAAACTTCCTGCGTTGACTGAGCATCAGGTGAGGGAGCTGATGATTTCGCTATTTCCGCGATGTGATGATCCCGCTAGAGAGGAGATGGTGGCGGATGATATGAAGCTGTTTACAATGCGGGCCATGATTGAGGCATCTAGAAACAAACATGAAAATTGGGAAAACCCAGAATCCGATGGCATACCGGCCGAGATTACAAGAATACTAGTGGAAAAGATACCGGTATAGATGCTGGGGATCATGATCGGTATACTGCTCGATTAGTATATAATACCCCCTACGTGGAAGGAAGCAAAGAGTCGTTTTTATTAAGAAACCAGGAGCTGAGATTTCTTCAGGAGGATATCGACCCATTAGTTGTATTAATAATGCTTTCAAACTTCTTGAGCGGATGCCAATGTCTAGGCGTAGACGAAACATAGAAAGTAGAGTAGGTTTGAGTGATCCATAATACGACTTCCGCAAATATAGATCCACTATGGATGCAGTAGGGCCAGACGATGAGAATAGTAGATGAAGGCGTAGCAGGTACTTGGCGCACAAGGGAGGTAGTTGTCATACTGTTGGACATCAAAAATTCTTCTAATTGTCTACGGTGGAAGGCAATTTTTTGAGCATTGAGACAGAGAGAGTGATACCAAATTACCTAAGGCAGATGGTGCAAAAATATTTGAACAGAACAGGGAACTAATACTTTACGTGGAGGAAACTCAGATTAGATTCCAAGCCACTTGTGGGGTGTCCCAGGGCTCTGTCCTGGGCCCTCTTTTTTGGTGTTTGGTCTACGATGTAGTCTGAGGTTAGAATACCCTAATGGAATTGTACTTACCGCCTTCGCCGACGATCTTGCTCTCGAGGCGTGAGGAGGATGTAGCTGCTAGAGCGAATGTTGCCATTGATATGGTTGGTGATATGTTTTGGCCTGATACTTTTCCTCTGCCTTGCTCATTACTCCAACTTAGCAAGCTGATGTATATTCAATTAGTATGCATAACTACATAGTTCTGGGAGTAAGTAGTAGTATAACCATGGAACTCATGATTTTTGGGGTAGTTATGTTGATGTTAAAATGGATTTCCTTAAAAATTGGATGTCTTTTGTAAAAAAATATGATGTAGGTGATTATTGTAAACAGAGTAATAGAATTCTTAAAATTCTGTTGTTGAAAATTTATATCTTATCTGTGTATATCTATCTTTGATGTATTCCATAATAGTGATTGACTAACCTGAAAGTAGTTGTTAATGTTGGTTTTTATTTTGACTAAATATTTTCTGAGTCCAGACTGCACAGATTGTGTAGTGCAGTCTCTTTTGTACCTGCAAATTGTCTGTTTGAAATTTGATTTGTAAGTGAGGTTTTTGATAGATATATATTGTTAGATTTTTTAAGCCCTTTTGTAATATGGGAATTATTTTCCGGTGACGTCCTCATTAAGAATTTGAAGGAAATCGTAGAATATTTGTTACAAAATTTCTTAGTGTTTGTACATCTGTGCTGAATTTTATTATCTTCTGTTAAATATTTCCTTGTTTTCAAATTGAAAGTATCCATAGAAATTGGGAAAATAATGTTTATTCTGTTTTGTCTTGTTTTTCAAATTGTGCTCTGAATGATGATGAATAGAAGAGCAGTATTATTTTGATTGATCATTCCTCATTTGTAATGAATTTTTTGAAAATTGTAAGTATACACATTAGATAATGCGACATTATCGGAAAGTAATTAGCAATACACCCCAATAAATTATAACCATACACAGATAAAATCACTTCACTATGAATTAGTGGATAAACTAAAGAATCTAGTAATTTTTAGCATTAGTCAAAGATACGTTTACTTTACTATAGACAGATTTGAACAAATCTGTACAAAAAAATACTGTATTTTAGTTAGTTTTTGTATAATTATTTAAATATTATATATATTATTTTCTTATACCTCTTTTCAGATAGTCGTTTGTGTTACAAGTTTATTTTTAAATTTCCTTATAATTTCATCCATAGCTCCGCATATGATTATAGAAGGGACTGGTTCAGAATAATGCATGAATTTGTAGTTGGTGGAATACCTGAGGTAAATTTTGTAACAAATATTGGTGTCTACTCTGATGAAACCGTACACAACAATCTATGTAATCTTGAATTACATTTTCTTGATACGTATGTTACCCTTTGCTGTGGCTTTTTTATTTTAACGATTAAGTAATAAATTTTAATGGTTAATAATTAAATATTAATTTTTAATATCGAACATCTAATATTTCACACATCTTTAATATTTATCACCATTGGATATTTCCTGGAGTTTTTATGATCTGTATTTATGTAAAATAAATAATAAAGAAAGAAAATAAACAGAATAATCTCCATTACAACTGTTGTATGGTGATAGTTGCTGATTATAAAGAAAAATATGTATTTTTAAACAAAACGAAACTGAAAATTAAAAAAGTAATGAGACATAGGGGAAAAAATAAAGCATAAATAGATGCTTGCAGAGTCATATTCTGTTCTTGTATCCTGTATATATCTTATAGGTTTGATGAATTGAAGTTTTTATATTTTCAATGTAATACATCTCAGCATTCTGAGAAGAAAACATCTTTCCTTTGAAGGACTGGTTGATTGCCTGCTCGACTCATCAGTATATTAGATATTTGGTAAGATTTAACCAAATTCATAAAGGAATTTGCTGTCTAATTCAGTAACTGTTTATTGTACATTTATTGTGTAACTGATTATTAATAGGTAATCCATCTTTTATTCCAGATAACTGAGAATTGGTAGCTGAAAGTAAATCCTACTTACACTGGATTGGTTGAAATAATATATACTATATGCTTGACAACATTTTTCTGCAAGGAACAAACAAATTTTGATTTGAAAGTTTTTTTTTAATCAAATTTAAAAATAGTTCTTAGTACATTAAAGTTTTACCGTGTTCTAATATAACTTTATACTGAATTCAAAAATGCAATTTGACTATTTCCAATTGAAGAACAGTGCAGTACCCAAATTTACAATCTGCTCTAAGATTTCATGGTGAGGAGCAAGTAAGTTTAACATGAGGAGCAAGGTGATCCTGCTTTTGAAGCAGAATATTCTTCCTGTGAAACCCATATTATAACTCGAAGGATCAAAGCATTTTATCTTTAAGGATCAAAGCTGAAAGTCTCAAGAATCTTCTCCATACTGATACTAAAGTGTGTTTCTTTTGTAAATGTCAAGAAGTATTTCGAGACTTATATTCTGAAAGAAGGGATTTAGTGTACTGTAACAATATTTGTGTTGTCATGAGTGCAAATCTACAGAATTGAGACTGTTTATTGATGAAAATTGTTCTGAAAGGCTGTGTTGTTTGGCACAATGGCCACAAATTTCCTTCTATGCAATTAGCTTGTGCAACCACCATGAAAGAACGTATGATAATATGAAAATCCTGTTAACACAAAAATTACTGTTAGACTATATGTTTCGATTTAAAAAAGTAATTATGTGTCTGTTTCATTACACTAAAATTTGTTACTTTTTGAGCAAATGGGCTGCTGTACAATGAATGAATGGCCAAATCATGAACCACTTGCACCCAGACAGAAACATGTTGTATATCCCTTTAAGTTGGAAATGATTCTTCTACTTCCACTCGATATAAATAAGGGTTTTTCAAAAACTTTATCAAGGCGATTGATAAATAACGATACTTACTGGATTTCATTATTTGAAAGAAAAATCTCATCGTGTCTGTGACTAAAATCAAGGGAATTTTTGTGGATCCTGAAAATAAGAACTTCGGTTAGAGATGTACAATTCAAAGAGCTGTTAGCCAAGTGGAAAATCAGTATGGAGGTCATTTAAGTTCTGAAAAAACATTTTAAGAAACCCTCCAACTAATGTGAAATTGTGGGTGAGTTATGACAATTATACTGGCTGTAATATGGCCATAAAAACTCATTTTTGGATTTACACCTGGATTTCATTCTGAACAATCTCTGCTACCAGCACATCTGTCATGAAAAACAGGAACTAGTGAATGTGAAGTGCAAGAATGCTTGCAGGTTATTGTTAGATGCTAAACAGGAAAACAGCTCACATTTGTAAGTCTAATAATGATCTGTATGCAGGAATAAATTCTTTAATTTCTTTTAAAGTGTATCACAAAAAAAAACTGTAAGCGTCCAAGAAAACCTATTTACGTATTTGAATTCAGCATGAAAAGTTCTTTTTAGGATTACATATTTTGTTCCTTGTGCCAAAAAAATTTTGTTCGTCATTGTTATCAGACGATATTTGGGCTTTTAAAATTAATAAAAATAATAAATCACTTTCCTTTCCTTATTTAGAAATCGTATCGCTACAGATTCTTTCACCATATGCAATACAGTGATTATCATTATAAATTAAAAGAAACCACACAGGACAAATCTTATACTCGTAGATGTAATGTATATGAATGCATTATTTCTGAACTGAAAGGGACAGCAATCTCCTGGCACATGTAAAGCATGTATGCAATGTACAGAAGTACTTTTAACGGAATGGACATCACTAGTAGAGCTGAAGAACTACATTTTGGAGTGCTGATGTGCAACAGTGGAAACCAGTTTAAAGCAAACTGATCGGTGAAACATTTTTTATCGTACCGGGCTGTCATCCCCATTTAAAACTTCAATTTAGCCTGCCGATCACAACGACTCGTTTAATCATAGGGTAGGTAAACTTATAAAAAGTTAAGAAAAATAAAAGTCATAATGAACCGTAATCCGGTCACAGATGTACTGCTCGAGATATTGTAGTTTTTATAAATCAATTAATGCCAACTGTTTCGACGGGTTTACTTTTATCGTCTTAACGTTTCCAAGAACAAAAGATTTTGTAGAGTTAGCCTGCGGTAAGGAAGTTGTGATTTTAAAAATATAGAAATTTCCTTAATTTATACACAAAAGGAATTTGTTACTGTATGAAGGACGATATACAATTTTTAGTTATGAAATGAATAAAAATTGCTAGTGGTGAATTCAGTAGCAAATCTTAATTTCCTTCCCCTATCATGATTTTATGATTGATCATGTTACTTAGCTAAAATTTGAAATCGGTTAAAGATTTTTGTGTTTTTTACGATGCATGTTGTTTACTTTTAATTAAAAAGTAAAGCGCAGAAAAATAAATATAAATACATTTATAAATGCATACATTTAAATAGATTATATTCTAGAATGAATTTTAACATTTAAAACAATGTTATTTTTAGGATTTACGGGAACTTTCCAGGTATTTACAGGCCAGAAGTTTATTCATTTCTTCTTAGAGTGAGGTTAGTTGAACATCCGATTTATTGCGAAAATTTTAACTTTGCTGCTTGTAAGAATAATATCACTTGGTATAAAAGTAAGTTCAGTTGCTTAAAACTAGTTTAGCATTATTTTGTATATATATATATATATTTTTTTTTTTATTTATTTATATATATTATATTATCTGTAAACATTATTTTATAGACGATAAAAAGTACGTAATAGGTCAAATTTAAAATTCGAGAAACCAAAAGCATTTTGAATTTATTATAATAAGAAAAAAGTTATAGAGATTCACGTAAAAAAATTAATACAGATCAAGCAATATTTAATATAATTTCCTGCTTGCAAAACAGTTGTAAGTAAATTATTTGTATTCAAAATCAATCCTTCGCCGTAATCAGAGGCCTTAAAAGTTCATCCGTTGTAAGCTTATAAAAAATGTAATGTCTATAAGATTTTCCCTTACGATAATATTTATAAATACAAAACTTTTTCACGATTTTTAGTTTGACGTTACTAGCTATATATTCTAGTTCATAAGCACTTACGTGCTTATGTATCGATTACTCGATTTCTACGTACAGATATACTATGATGGCAATTTTGAATGCACTTTTTATTTAGGCGTCATTGAGTGCCAAATTTCGAAGGCGAACCAAGTCGTCTAGAACAGGGATGGCAAATAGAATTTGATCTACGTGAAATAAAAAGTGAAATTTACTGTGATCATGTGTAGAGGAGTTCTATAAACTGAGAACGGTAGAAACAAGTGGAGATCCACATAGATACAAAATTACTACTTTGGTAGTAGTAGATTTTGTAACTTATTCAATTTTTGTTCACCATTTGGATCCGCCGCACTGAATCAATTTTTTTTTTTAAATACGAAAGTGGAAGTGTGATAGATGATTTTAACATAAACCTTTACGAGTAAACCGATAGCGGAAACCATTCCTCGATATATGCTTTCGTTTTCAAGCAGTCACAGTTAAAAGTGGAAAAAACTAGGTAAACTGATCACTAATAACTTTCGTATTACCTTCAGAATTACATCCAATAACACTATTAATTACGTATTAAATGGTTAGGTCAACTGATATGATTTTTTTTTTTGTCTTCAGTCATTTGATTGGTTTGATGCAGCTCTCCAAGATTCCCTATCTAGTGCTAGTCGTTTCATTTCAGTATACCCTCTACATCCCACATCCCTAACAACTTGTTTTACATATTCCAAACGTGGCCTGCCTACACAATTTTTTCCCTCTACCTGTCCTTCCAATATTAAAGCGACTATTCCAGGATGCCTTGGTATGTGGCCTATAAGTCTGTCTCTTCTTTTAACTATATTTTTTCAAATGCTTCTTTCTTCGTCCATTTGCCGCAATACCTCTTCATTTGTCACTTTATCCACCCATCTGATTATTAACATTCTCCTATAGCACCACATTTCAAAAGCTTCTAATCTTCTCAGATACTCCGATTGTCGAAGTTTCACTTCCATATAAAGAGACACTCCAAACATATAGTTTCAAAAATCTTTTCCTGACATTTAAATTAATTTTTGATGTAAACAAATTATATTTCTTACTGAAGGCTCGTTTCGCTTGTGCTATTTGGCATTTTATATCGCTCCTGCTTCGTCCCTCTTTAGTAACTCCACTTCCCAAATAACAAAATTCTTCTACCTCCATAATCTTTTCTCCTCCTATTTTCACATTCAGTGGTCCATCTTTGTTATTTCTACTACATTTCATTACTTTTGTTTTGTTCTTGTTTATTTTCATGCGATAGTTCTTGCGTAGGACTTCATCTATGCCGTTCATTGCTTCTTCTAAATCCTTTTTACTCTCGGCTAAAATTACTATATCATCAGCAAATCGTAGCATCTTTATTTTTTCAGCTTGTACTGTTACTCCGAATCTAAATTGTTCTTTAACATCATTAATTGCTAGTTCCATGTAAAGATTAAAAAGTAACGGAGATAGGGAACATCCTTGTCGGACTCCCTTTCTTATTACGGCTTCTTTCTTATGTTCTTCAATTATTACTGTTGCCCTTTTGTTCTTGTACATGTTAGCAATTGTTCTTCTATCTCTGTATTTGAACCCTAATTTTTTTAAAATGCTGAACATTTTATTCCGGTCTACGTTATCGAATGCCTTTTCTAGGTCTATAAACGCCAAGTATGTTGGTTTGTTTTTCTTTAATCTTCCTTCTACTATTAATCTGAGGCCTAAAATTGCTTCCCTTGTCCCTATACTTTTCCTGAAACCAAATTGGTCTTCTAACACTTCTTCCACTCTCCTCTCAATTCTTCTGTATAGAATTCTAGTTAAGATTTTTGATGCATGACTAGTTAAACTAATTGTTCTGTATTCTTCACATTTATCTGCCCCTGCTTTCTTTGGTATCATGACTATAACACTTTTTTTGAAGTCTGACGGAAATTCCCCTTTTTCATAAATATTACACACCAGTTTGTATAATCTATCAATCGCTTCCTCACCTGCACTGCGCAGTAATTCTACAGGTATTCCGTCTATTCCAGGAGCCTTTCTGCCATTTAAATCTTTTAATGCTCTCTTAAATTCAGATCTCAGTATTGTTTCTCCCATTTCATCCTCCTCCTCCTCTATAACACCATTTTCTAATTCATTTCCTCCGTATAACTCTTCAATATATTCCACCCATCTATCGACTTTACCTTTCGTATTATATATTGGTGTACCATCTTTGTTTAACACATTATTAGATTTTAATTTATGTACCCAAAAATTTTCCTTAACTTTCCTGTATGCTCCGTCTATTTTACCCATGTTCATTTCTCTTTCCACTTCTTAACACTTTTCTTTAATCCACACTTCTTTCGCCAGTTTGCACTTCCTGTTTATAGCATTTCTTAATTGCCGATAGTTCCTTTTACTTTCTTCATCACTAGCATTCTTATATTTTCTACGTTTATCCATCAGCTGCAATATATCGTCTGAAACCCAAGGTTTTCTGCCAGTTCTCTTTATTCCGCCTATGTAATTTCCTTTTTAACATTCTCCCATTCTTCTTCTACATTTTCTACCTTATCTTTTTTACTCAGACCTCTTGTGATGTCCTCTCAAAAATCTTCTTTACCTCCTCTTCCTCAAGCTTCTCTAAATTCCACCGATTCATCTGACACCTTTTCTTCAGGTTTTTAAACCCCAATCTACATTTCATTATCTCCAAATTATGGTCGCTATCAATGTCTGCTCCAGGGTAAGTTTTGCAGTCAACTAGTTGATTTCTAAATCTTTGCTTAACCATGACATAATCTATCTGATACGTTGCAGTATCGCCTGGCTTTTTCCAAGTGTATATTCTTCTATTATGATTTTTAAATTGGGAGTTGGCAATTACTAAATTATACTTCGTGCAAAACTCTATAACTCGGTCCCCTCTTTCATTCCTTTTGCCCAGCCCGTATTCACCCACTATCTTTCCTTCCTTGCCTTTTCCAATGCTTGCAATCCAATCTCCAACTATTATTAAATTTTCATCTCCTTTTACGTGTTTAATTGCTTCATCAATCTCTTCGTATACACACTCTACCTCATCATCATCATGGGCGCTTGTAGGCATATAGACGTTAACAATCCTTGTCGGTTTAGGTTTTGATTTTATCCTTATTACAATGATTCTATCGCTATGCGTTTTGAAATACTCTACTCTCTTCCCTATCTTCTTGTTCATTACGAAACCTACTCCTGTCTGCCCACTACTTGAAGCTGAGTTAATTATTCTAAAATCACCTGACAAAAAGTCATTTTCCTCTTCCCACTGAACCTCACTAATTCCTACTACATCCACATTCATCCTATCCATTCCCCTCCTTAAATTTTCTAACCTACCAACCTTTTTTGTATTTCAGTATAAATTATTGTTGTGCTGAGGTAGGAAGGTTAGATTAGGTTAGGTGTTAGGTAGCTTATAAGGATTTGGAATTATCGATTAAGAGATTGAATTAGATTTCTTTAGGAATTGGGGTTAGGTCCACCTCGTATTTTCATAACTGCGGAGACTGACGCAAAGGCGCGTTTCCTGGGTTCGTAACTTTACATAACGCAAAATTCACTAATCAAATCGAAATAATTTCTGAAATATGTAGCCAAACTGCGTTGTCGTTCCTACAGGCAAAGTTAATGTATTGAAGACGAAAACTGATAAAATTGTTATTGTAAATCGTTATTGTCTACAGTCATCCGTCAGTGAAGTATTTATTTAGTTGCCGGAATATATTTATAAATTTATATATTTATAATATATAAATATATAATTATATATTTATATAATTATATGAATATAATTTTATATATTTATAAATTTAAATTAAAACAGGTGGTTAAATTAAAGCCTACACTTCCAATTCACTCAAAGCCGGATTCTTTCGCATGACTGTTAACCACAACTATAATTTTGCAGACCCCCAGGCAGAAGTTCACATCAAGTCAAAGCGGACGTTTCCGAAATGGCGCAATAAAAAAACACGCAGACTGCTTGATTACACTTCGACAGTTACTTTGCCAAATTAATGTGGCTCCGTCTGATCGAGCAGTGAATGTGTGCAAGAATTAAAATTTTCTTTTTAAAATATAAAAATGATTTTTTGAACGATTTTTAAATATTTAAATAGCAGATAGATCGTGTCTGAGATTTTATATTTTACAAATCTGGTAGATTCAAGGGCTACAAAAATTTAAAAGTCTGATTTTTAATTATTGAGACAATTAAAAATTGTTGAATGAAAAGCTCGTCCCGGGGGGGGGGGGGGGGTTGTAGCACGTTGTTGAAGAAAAGTGTAAGGACGGTGACAACCCTCAATCATAAATAGATGATTTTGAGGTATGAGAATTTGTTAAATTTAATTTTTTACTGCTTCACTATTTAGTGGGGTAATTATTTAAGAAGTATTATACAGACAACTTTTGAACTAGCCATAAAAAAACATAACTCTTGCCTTTTGATTAAGTTTGTTGTCTGAATTTTTTGTCAACATTTTTATTTTTCAAGAGACTTTAAAATTACATATTAAAAAAATCTATTTTTTTGGGAGGTAGGAGCATTTGGTGAATTTCATTTTTGTATCTTTTGCAATTGAAAAGTTACTTCAGAATTGCCGTAATATATTTAACATGTTTACTGAATCATATTCAAATGTCTATCCGTTATCTACATAAAATATTCAGGTTGTGTGTGTTTGAAATTAATACTTGTTTGATCAGAAAAATGATAATCTTTGGAAATGTTAAATCTTTAACATTTCCTTCCATTATCATCTTTTGTGCGATATTAGGAATGTATGTAGAAAATTTTAACTGATTTCTGAATGCTTGTTCAGAAGTAAACACAGTTAAAATGAAAGATCATGGTATTTTTAATGAAATTGCAATTTTTTGTAATTTAATTCTTGAAATAACTTCTTAATGTGAGAAGTTTTACTTTTTTTTTCAGACTGATCGCATTACTGTGTGAAGTTCCTTTTTCCTTAGGTGTAAACAGCATCAATGTTTGTTTTTTTAAAGCAGATAATTATTTTTATTTTTATTTTTATTTAGCAGATTATATTTTACGAGGTTTTTATGAAGGTAATGACTCCTCCCAAACGGAAACGTCTGAAATTGAAGGAATTCCTATAATGAATGGTACAAGTTTGCTTGATAGAATCAACCATATAGTGTTCTCACATACGCAATCATGGAAATGGAAAGATAATATCGTTATAACTAAGAGGGATAATTTTAATATGGTAAGTACTTACATCTGCATTTGGATTATGCAAGGGGAAACAGAATGGTAGCAATAGGGGAAATAACAGGGAAGCAATTACAGTGTATATAAAATGACACTGCCTTTCATTCATTAGTACTTTGATATATCTGAGAAAAAAACTTGTTATTATTTTTTTTTATTTTCATCTATAGATGAAATACAAAAATGCAACTGGTATGTAATT
Source organism: Lycorma delicatula (assembly GCF_047948215.1). Lineage (NCBI taxonomy): Eukaryota > Metazoa > Arthropoda > Insecta > Hemiptera > Fulgoridae > Lycorma > Lycorma delicatula. The sequence goes on along the minus strand of NC_134461.1, from coordinate 29,140,252 downwards.
GTGAGATTAAAATAGTTGGGGAATCGATTAATCAAAACTACTGGATTATTATTGTTGGTGCTATATTAAATTTGAAAGTAGTTCATAAAAATACTTGTGTAGAATAAAGCGATTTGTGCACAAAATGAATTGAAAATACCATTAAACAAAGTCAGAAGATTGAGACTTAAAATTGCTTACATTTTATGTTATGTTGCTCAATGAAAGAAACATCCCTTATTGATAAATACAGTGTTAACACTAGGTTTCTTTGAGGTGGAATAAATGGCATTTCAGGTTGCTTCAAGTTGTGCTAATATAAGTTAAATGCTGGAATGAATTATCAGCAGATTAACCAATTCAACAATATAAAATGATTATAAACTATTGAAGATGGGTACCGGAAGAATTAACAAATGTGTATTAAAAAATGTTGAACAAGGATGTATGAGGTGTGATTAAAAATACCCCGACCTTGGTTCAAAAAACAAAAATACATACTTTGTTCAATGCTTGTTCCCTTCAAAGTAAGCCCAATGTGACGTAACACTTATTCCAGCGATGTTTAAACATCGCTGGAACAATTGTTCAGCAATGGAATGTTGTTTAACATTCCAGTTATATTCACTGGAATTAATGTACATAATTTCATACGCAACCAGAAAGAACGAGTCAAGGTCCATGAGGTTCATGCTGCGATACAACTGGTTCCTCAACAAAAAATAATTTTAGACTACATTTTGATTAAACCTCCTAGAATCGGTCATAAATTAATAACTTTTCCTTCTTTATTAACATGTACTGGTTGGAAAATTCTTCTGAGAATTTAGTTCAGCCTAAGTAATAAAAAAGGTGTGCATGACTATGCACATAGTCTTTTGTACATTTATCTGTTTTGACCGTTTCAGTGTTTAGAGCTAAAAGTAAATTTTTAGAACATTTAAAGTAAAAAGTTTTCAAAATAATTTAGTACTTTAGAGATTAGTTAGTCTAAGTTTGTAGTTTTAATTAACAGTAGTTAAATTCTTGTGATAAATTGTATGTAAAAGATTCTACTTCATGCCTTTCAGGCTTTCTCAGAATTCCCCAGCAATTAAAATTCTATACTGTCATTAAGGTTAATTTATTTTTTTAGAGTGTTTTACGAATAAGAGTGGCAGAACCTACTGCAGTTATATCAGGTGGAACTTATCGTTTGATCAATACTAAAGAAAAATTAATGTTGAGTGGATCTGATTCTTATGATTTGTTAGACAATAACTTTGGTTATTACTGGAGCTGTGATGTGAAAGACAATAAAGATTGCAGTGAACAGAAAGGAGGTAACATTTTTTTCCTTAATATAATTATTATCTAATAGTAGGATATCTAATTAAAAAAAATCCCTTCAGGCATCCCGGAAGGCGGAGGTAGACTTAAGAAAAACTTACTCAATACGACAATTTACTCAGTACGACAATGGTTGCGTGTAAAAACAAAAGTTTCACCTATTTAGCATATGACAAGCTCCATCTTCTTACTATTCCAGCAAAATGTTGGTCACTCCTTGCCATAAGGGTTGGTCATATCAAAAATTGTTTCAAACAAAAGTTTTAGGTAATGTTTAGATGACCACTTTAAACAGATTCAATATGGTGCCTACTAAGGGAGGTATGATTTTTTTTGTCATGGAAGCCCCATTTTTTTCCACCCTGTGGGTCAGTGATTGGTGATATCAAAAAACTTTACTTAGATAAGTTTTAGGCCCTTATCCAAAGAATAGTTGGAACATTAAACAAATTCGATATTTTACTTAATAAGAAAGTTATAGCGATATTTTTTTAGAAAAAGCCTCCATTTCTACCCCATGGTCTGATTTTTCCCATTAATGAACTTGATCCAGATTTTGGGTCATTATATTTTATGTATCAATTTGAAAGTGGCACAAAATTACGGCAGTTATCATGTCCACAATTGTTTGCCAAAAAGTTCCAGAAAACAAGAAGAATGCTAAAAATTAAGAGAATATCTAATTATGGAAAACTCCCATCATATTGCAATCATATTTTTTTTTAATTGAGTAAACACATCTATTGTAAGTGTAAATAAATGTTGCAATTGTAAAAGAAGACAACATGAACATGGAGGTTTCTGGTTTCTGTAGTCGGTAAATTAAGTACTATATTATATATTATTTATACATATATTTGCAAATAATGTTTATTGAGTGAGCACAAGCTCGTTCAATAAAAACCCTTTTCATCATTGTGCTTGCTTATTGTTCCATCTGAGTACCTCATCTCAAATTCAGATTTTGGCAATAACCGTTTTTCTATGTTCGTCGTAATAAACATTATTGGCAATTATTTCCGTTCTAAAATACAGGATAGACAAAAAAGAATACCGGGATTATAAAGCTAATAGCATCTCTTAACATTGACTTGCAGTAATGAATCACAAATAAAATAAGAGTAACTCTCGCAGTTTTTTTTTAAAAGTATACAATGCGATTGTGTCCTTTCGTCACATGTGGTCCAAATTCAAACAACAGGAGCATTTGTTCTATATTTTAGCCGGCATGCCTGGGGTAATGAAAACGGTAGATGCTTCAATCTTGTTTCTTAAATGTGGTAGATCTGTAGCACTAACACAAGATCCTCTAGAAAAAAAATCGCATGGTGTCAGATCGGCTGATCTTGGAGCCACCGCATGCAAACTAAACTGTCATCAGGTCCATTCCGACCGTACAGAGTTATGGCAATGAGGAGGTGTATATTGTTGTTAAATCCGGTCCACCTTGCAATTAAGAAAAGAACCATGAACATAGTATTGGAAAAAGTGAGTATTGAAAAAAAACGACCCATAAATTAGCCGTTGGGATATTGTACAGAAAAAATTAATTTTGTTGTATCCCTTTTGAATTGCAAAAGTTCATGGGGATTTTCCGACTCCCAGATTCAGACATGATCATCACTAAAGTCATCTTCATGCTGTAACATTTCGGTTGCCAAGTTGGCATGCACAGCATGCCGACTATGCAGTTTTTTAGGAGTAACAGATTTCTAACAGATTTTTAGGAGTATGGAGGGAAGACACCGTACCTGAATTGTTTTAACATTTTTTTATAGTCTCCCTCGGTTGTCTGGTACTTTTCCCTCTTGTCGTTTTAAACTGATTATGATATTCGAGAAATGTTATTTTCATTATAAGGATCACAAACTTACAATGGAACGCAGTTTAACTGCAATCACAAAATATAAACATTTAGCAAACCGCAGGTCCACAGAGTTGCTAGTGGTACTAGTGATTATGGCTACACCTCATCTAAGGGCTAATATAACACATTGAAACATAAGAAAAAATCTTTTCGTGCATATATGGAATCGGGCTTACATTGAACTACCCTAATCATACATTTTAGATTTGTTCTATTTTTATAATAATATTTAATAAAAAATTACAAAATATTTCGTTATGGGAATAAACTAAATCATAATTTTTAATAATCAAATCTGAAGCAAATAACAGATTTATTTATTATTCTACAGTAATTAAAATAAATAAAATGTAATTATTACATATGACAGTCAGTAGTACATAATGAGTTATGTGCAAAACTAATCTGTTCTGTACATATGCAAAAGAGTGCGACAAAAGTTTTTGTTTTGGTAAAACCTCTTGATAAACCAGAAGAAAACTGACCAGACAAATCGGTATGCAGAATTTCTTTAGGCATTTTTAAAATAAAATTGTTTTTTCTAATTTTGGACCCACAATTTTAACTCTTGATTCTTGTGGTGTGGCAAGTCAAATCTTAGAAAGTAATATATTCTGGAGTAGTTATATTTATACAAAGACAGAGAGAAGCTGACTTAACAGAAGAAAAACAACTTATTTTTCACTTAACCCTTCTGCTACCATCGGGATTCATATGTTCAAGAGCTTGGTAAAATTATACTGATGAGACATTGAGTTGTTGGATTTGCTAATTTGAATGTCCCATAACCTAGTTGATGTAATGAAATAACCTAGATGTTATGAAATAAAATCAAATCATCTTATTTTACTTTCAAATTTGTCATGACAGATGGCAGCACATCCTTGCAACTTTTACAGTGGTCATGTATCAGTTATTTCCCTTAAATTATTATACATTAAGGTTACATAAATGATGTTACAGTTTTACTGAGGAGTGAATATAAAATGGGAAAATAGAAACAAAGCTACATTATTTGGTAAGTTCATTTTTTTATTTACGTTTTTCTTCTCTGGGATGTATTTGTCCCAATAGTATTTTATAATAGTACAATTATGTCCCAGTGGTATTGAAAGATTTAGTATTCACATAAAAAATAGGTTATGTTTATGATGATTACTTGCATTACCTTTTAATTTACATTATTTTACTGCTACTGTGTCTTATAAAATTGTGCTGATTTCAATATGCCCTGTTTTTCATACACATTTCTGTAAAAATGATAAAATGATATTTATTTCTGATTGTTTCAGATATACTTCTTTATTTCTATTGTTTCAAATATAGTAAAAGAATTATCACTCCACAAGAGATATTGGACCAGCTGGAAACTAGTGTAGTTTCAGATGAATCTTTATTTTCTGAGTCTGAGCCAGAACAAGATTAGTCCTGCTAATTCTTCTGATTCTGAAGATGTTGTCAACGACAGAAATGGCGAGGTTATGCAAGTTGAAGGTAATGAAAATCCACTTATAAATAACAATATTAATAATAATGATTTTGTGGCAACATTTTTTTGTGGCATAACAAAATTTCACCATGGTTGAAAGTCACAGAAAATCGACAAACAGCACTCTTGACTAAGAAGGTAACCAGGGCATCACATGAATATGAATGCTTTTTTGAAATATTCCATGAAGCTTGTTTATGTATATTGCACACTGTACAAATCAGAGAATTGAGTTAATGAGGCAGGAAAAATGAATATATATTCCTTATAAAGATTTCAGTGAAATGGTGTTTCAGAGAAAGATATGTTCCAGAGCATTGATGAGTCAATGGCTAAAGTCAAGGGAAGATTTGCATTGAAGCAGTTTGTCATATAAAACTATAAAATGAAGTATAAGAATTTGGGAACAATGTGATTCTGACACAGGGTATTCATATGACCTAAATATATACTCAGGAAAAAGATCAATGAACCAAAAGATGACACCCTTGGTATAGAGTAGTGAGAAAATTATTTCAGATTTTTTTTACTAGTGTCCGCATATACTAGAATAATTTGACTACGCATGTCTTAGAATTCTACAAATTCAAACTGAAAAAGAATGCCAAAGTTTCTAAAGTTAGGCAAAAGTGAATATAAGTTTCAAACGATTGATTCTGGACTGATAGCTGCTAGATGGCAGGGTAGCAAGGAAATTGTAGTTATTACTAATTGTCAACTCTTAAACAAAAAGATGGAAATAAACTTGAGGTAGCCTGCCCTGAATGAATTGCTTTTTTCAACAGAGTAATGGGGGGAGTAGATCTTTTGGACCAGAAAGTTGCTGTATATAATTTGAACAGAAAATCCACAAAATGGTAGAAGAAAGTTTTTTTATAAATTATTGATTGTAGCTGTTTTAAATTTGTGGACCTTATTCAATGAAATGAAACATAAAAAGGTTCCACTGATAACATTTTTTGTTCTATTAGCTGAACAACTGATACCTGTAGGAAAAGAAAACTTTGGGGGTCTTTGGAGCCTTCCAGAATTTGTAGCTAACGTTGGTGATCATTTACCACATCAAGGTAAGACTAGAAGATGTACCAGCTGTTCAATAAACAAAAGGAGGATAATTTCATTAAAAAAAACTATTTTGATAATTATTTTTCATTTCTTTTACTTAGAGGTTTTTAATTTTTTAAATTGTAAATTTTGTAATTTTCAAAAATTTTATGAGTTTGTAAGTTAAGTTATTTTTATTTTATTTTTGTAATTATTTTTTATACCAATTTCTGTGGGTAAAAAAACTTAGCAACAATTTTTATTTTTTGAACCAATTTTTCCATGATTATTATGTGTGTGTAACATTGATAAAATAATTGAAAAAATAAACTTTTCTATTACATTTGATGAATTGTCTCAATTATTCACTCACTACAAGTGAGTGACTGCCCCCAAAGCCCTCCATCTAATTTATAAATATTTTCTGGTAGTATTGTGTATTTATTTATACATGTATAATCCAAATTAGCCAAAATTATACTCTACCAACAAAAAAGTAATTAATTCAAAAAAGTAAATAATTTTGATTCCACAATAGTTTTAACTCTTGATTATTGTGGTTGTGGTAAGTCAAATCTTTGAAAGTAATATATTATGGAGTAGTTAAATTTATAGAAGTAGAGAGAAAGACAACCAGTTGTTTTTCACTTAATAAGCTGAAACAAATAGAATGTGTTGTTGTGAAGTTATAACACAACAAACATATAATAAATAACTTATTATAATTTATGAGTTATAAATAATCAAACCAAAAGTTTAAAATAATTAAGCCTAAATAATAAGTAAGCCTAAGTTATGAATAATCAAGCTTAAGGATGATGTTCATAGTACAAAATAATGATCATGAAAATCTATTCAGATGATGATAACAGTACACATCTGTACAAAATTAACAGAGTGTTTTGTATGAAAATTAATCTATTAAATGGTGAAAATTAAATGCACTTATTTGCACAGTGTATTTTAACTTTGATTTGAGCAAGGCATCACCATATTACATTTTGCTAAGCATAAATTATAAATGATTGATCAGTAATAACGCCAAACATTTTAATAAAAATGAAGTAGAACTAACCTATAGCCTGTTCATTATGTGTACTAGACGCATCTTGTTGAAAGACACATGATTTGCAACTACTGTTTTTTAACTGTTAACTATTTGTTTCTCCTTTTTAATACCGTTTGTGTGTGTGTGTGTGTGTTCATATAATTATAGTAATATTTATTTTTAATGAATTTGTTTAATATAATATTAAATTAGTTAATTTGATACTAATTAATTGTTGTTTTTGTTGATAAAAGATAAAACACATTCCCCTAGCATCACTTTTAAGAGTGGGGAAAAAATAAATTTTACACTGAACGTGAAAAGTGAAAGAAAAGATAAAAGAATATCTAATCACAGTACGCAAATAACTATTCATGCAGTCGAAAACGTGACCGTGCCTGAAGTTCCCATCATGTAAGTGAATGTTTTGTTAAAATTCTTTGACATCCTTCTATCAGTTTTAGAAATACATTACTTATTTCTATTTTCTCTATATCCACCTCTTGGTTGCAAGAATTTTCTTGAGTCTCTTATACAAGATTTCAGTCTCACTTTCATTTCTGCCATTCTAACATGATTTGAAAATTTCTCCGTATAATTATGTATGCAATCATATTAATTTTCATACACATAGTTGTCCCTTATATTAAAATATTTCACTTGTTTATTGTAATTATTATAAAGAATATAATACAATATTTAATATTGTGATATAATTTATTGTAAGAATCAAATGTAGAGTTTGGATAGTTTAAATTTGAAGATGGTTTATTGCACTTGTCAAATTAAATTAATTTTATTTATTGCATACTGTTTTTCAATTTATTTATTCTTTTTCATAAAATTAAAATATAAAGTTATATTTTCAGGTTGTTTACAGTGACTAAACAGAAAAAATCCAATAGTGTAAAAACAGCAACACAAAATATGTACAAAGATTTATGGCGGTATCAATTGAACTGAGAAGTTGGAGTGATTTAAAGTCTGTTTCGGGTGTGTTAACGTGCTATCATGTTCATCAGTACTGTCACTTTGATCATCACAACTGTGTTACATGCCAATTCAAAGAGGAAACTAAATATACTATACCGTTTTGTTGTTTTTATACATGATTTTCATTAGTGATCCAGTCGTCAGTTCTTACTAATTCAAAGTATCATTTCAGTGAGTTGCATTAGCGGTGGGTTTACAGATTCCTGTTCACATTATTCGTAATCATTTTTTCCTCGGCAATTCATCTGCAATTAGATTGCACATACGAGGTCTGTAAAAAAGTAATGAAACTGGTAGAAAAACCTTTTATTTACAATCCAGTTATACATGGACTCCACCTTCGAAATAATTCCCTTGGGAAGCCATGCAACACTTCAAATGGTTTTCCCACTCTTCTTAGCAGTGTTGGAACTCAGAAACCGGAATGTCCTTCAGATGGTCGGTTACATTTTTTTTAATGTTTTCTACTGTTCCAAAATTGTGTCCATTAAACGTTTTCTCCAACAGTAAAAATTTGCAGGGACTGAAATCAGGTGAATGAACTGGTTGAGGAACTACAGGAACATATTTCTTTGTCAAAAACTCATTGATTGAGAGTGCAGTGTGACAGGTGCATTGTCATGATGCAGCATCCAGTTGTCTTTGATGGCTGGTCTCACGTGGGTAAATCTGTTCTGCAGTCTTTTCAAGAATTTCTTGGTAAATATTAGCGCCATTTTGATTTGTTCATTTTTGCTTTTTTGGGACATGGTGAGTTTGAAGTATGCCACTCCTTGCTCTGCCGTTTTGTTTCTGAGTCGTACTTAAATATTCAAGATTCATCACTCATAATAACATTTACTAGAAAATCAGGATCAGTTTCAATTCGCCCTAGATCGTGACACACTTCGACCCTGTTGTTTTCCTGTTCAACAGTGAGATTTTTTTTGGGACCAATTTTGCACAACCTTTTTCATGTCCTATTAGTTTGTCAAAATTTGATTGATGGACTGTGGTATGGTTCAAATTCAATTGTTTTGCAATCAATCTGACAGGTAATCTGACCGGTCGTATCATATCAAGTCTCTTGATTCGCTAAACATTATCGTCACCTTTTGACAACGGTCTTCGAGTCCTCCTAAAAAGTCTCCGGTCTTCCTAAAAACTAGGGCTCTTGACAGAGTATCATCTCCATACACTCTTTTCAATTTTGAAAAGGTTTCAGCAACTTTCTCACAGAATTCAACACAAATCTTGATTGCACATAATTAGTGTCACTAATTTTTGTAACGCACAACTCTTTTCACGAAAACTTTGTTTACGTCTCACATGGCATCAATAGACTAAAAATAGTAGTACTTATTAGTTTACCAGTAACTTTAGAGTATTGCTACTTTGGCTACCAAAAAAAAAACTAGTCACTTTTATTTACAGATGAAACTAGTCACTTTTATTTATATGGGGGACGATCGAATAGCTGTACGGTCAAAAACCTTTAAATGGAATCAATTTTTAATGCGTCTGTTTTGGTTTATTTGCTTCTACGAAACTGTAAAGCTTTCTTTACTGCACGCAACGTCCTTTTGTTGGAACTCATTTGTCTCATTTGTTCTTGCCTTATGATAACAGAGCGTAGTTAAGTTTTATCGTATCAGTTTTTCAGAAAATCATTCCTTGATATAAGCCTGACGTATGGTATGAACTCATTTCTGTTTCCAGCACGCAGTATTAAAATTCTATTTGATTCTTTGCAGTTAATGTGAACACGACAATCATTTTGTCATGCGTCTCACGTTTCGTCTAACTAAACTTTTCATACTTTTGTAAAAACTCCTTTATTTGTGTTGTTTACCTGTGTACTTGTTTACCTGTGTAAGAATAATTCAAATTTATTCCCATTTAATACCTCATTTCCTTAATTAATTTTTTTAGTGAATTATCCCACGGGAAATCTATACTTTACTTCATATTAGTTATTTGTTTCTGAAACGCTTATTTTCTTGATTTTCATCACAGTTTGTCATAACTGATAGTAAATAATTTCAAGTCCTTCAGAATACATTACTTTAATTTTTTGAGAAGATATTTTAAGGTAAAATAAGAACTAAAATTAACTAAAATAAAAGACAATACACAATGGCTGTGCGAAAAAGGCCCTGAATTAGCACACTAACATGCTCTAATAAATTTAAAAAATAGTCTAAAATTAGTAATGAATGATGCATTAAAGTAACTGATATAACTTATATAATGCTGATAATTAATGTTTTAATTGAGGTGTGATGCCTACACCATTACCATTATAATACACATTTGTTTACCTACCCTGGTTCATAGCTAAAGAACTACCACGGGTATAGTATATTAACATTTTTTATACCTAAAACTATGTTCAATTCATAATTAAACAGAAATTAAAGCCATAAAATCAATTTTTGTTTTATAAAATGGATTTTGTGGCTTTACTATGTTTAACAACGTTTGTGATGATGTGTAAGAAACCATAATTACATTTCATAATTACATTATGAAAGTAATGGTTAAACTACAAAAAACATTTTTGATATATGTAGCCATAATAATTTATCTGGCCTGAACTCGCCTCAAATCAAAAGTAGATTACAAATCGTACTTTAATTTTTAAATAGAAAATAAGTTTTTTTATATTAAACAATTTAAAAAATTAGTATACACAAATGCGTAAGGAAAATGTTGCTTCATTTGATTAAAGGTAGAAAAAAAAATTCAACTCTACCTAATTCAACTACACCGGTATCCACGATCTAGTATTCAAATCTGTGTGAAAACAATACCTAATTCAATTACCTTATAGAGTTCAAGACTGTGCATACGAATGTTCAAGCGGCCGATTCACAAGCATCTCCTGTAAATCTTGATGATGCATATAAAAGAAATTACTCAACGTTAATATTCAATAACTATGCTCTATAATATTTTACAAAAATTATACATATATTTATTTTAATAATTTTATCAAACATGGTCTGTTGGTATGATTATATAATTAATAATTAAAAAACCCACTTACCAACAATTCTTTTATATATTGCATTCAGCACTTTTGAAATAGAACTTAAAAAATGTATATTATTACATTCTTAATAAAACTAAAACTTTGTCGTCATGTAAAGTTGTTTATGCAACGTAATAAAATATAACAGTGGTTGTTTTGTGTTTAAAATTATGTCGACATAGTGCCCTGTCATTATGAATGCCTCTACCGTTATAACTGTGGATAATAACGTACTACTACTACTATTACTAATACTACTACTAATACAACGACGACATAATTAATTCTGCTGTTTCACACACCTTACTTTTTTGTTACAGGTGTTTTTGCAATTGCCCAGGATCTTATGGTCTGCCAAGCCCATATGAATATTCATGTTTTAGAGCAGATGTTAAAAAGAGCAACAAATCAGAAGATAAAAAAATCTATCGCTGGAAACTGTTAGCAAAAGGAAAGCCATTCGATTTGTCTACGGTAAAAATAATGAGCTCTCGTGAAAATGATCTAATAATTAATACAATGGCTTTGGTTGCTGCAACAAATTCTTATAACTTTGAAATTATTGCTGAAGGTAAAATGTTGTCTGTTGATGATGTTTTTATTAATCTGTCCAAATACAAGGTGTGTGAGAAAAGTAATGAGACTGACTTTTTACTTGCCAAAGTTATTTTTTTCAAACAATAATATTATCCCCTTCAAAGTATTTCCCTTGGGCAGCTATACACCGGCAGGCAAAGTCGTTGTTCCCACTCCTGGTAGCAGCGCTGAAAAGCTTCAATTGGTAGGGCTTTTAACTGGTCAATTACAGTCTTTTGAATGTTCTCCAGAGTTCCAAAATGATGTCCTTTTAAGACATGTTTCAATTTCGGGGAAAGGAAAAGTCATAAGGACTCAAATCAGGTGAATAGGGGGGTTGAGGAACCGTGGGAATGCGTTTTGAGGTAAAAATTCCCCGATGGAAATGGCCGTGTGACACGGGGCATTGTCATAATGAAGCATCCACTTGTCTGCAATGTCTCACGCGAATCACTCTTTTCCAGAGCCTTTCAAGGACACTTTTGTAAAACACTTGGTTGACAGTTTGTCCTAGAGGAACGCACGATACCCCTACTGTCAAAAAAGCAAATCAACATGGTTTTGATCTTTGATTTGCTCATTCGGCATTTTTTCGGTCGAGGAGATGACAGAGTGTGATATTCTTTGCTTTGACGCTTTGTTTCAGGATCGTACTCAAATATCCAGGATTCATCACCTGTGATCACATGATTGAAGAATTCTTGGTCATTGTCAATCCTCTCAAGAAGATCAACGCACACGTTTCTTCGATTGTCCTTCTCTTCCGTTGTGAAGTTTTTCGGCACCGATTTCACACAAACCTTTCATATGTCCAAAATTTGATGTACGGTGAAAGCGTTTAAATTTAACTGTTCACTCATCATCCTTATTGTTAAATGACGGTCTGATCTCACAAGAACCCTCACATGCTCAATGTTTTCGTCAGATTTTGAAGACGCTCAGGTCTCCCTGAGCGAGGGTGATCTTCAACGTATTCTCGGCCTTCCAAAAATGATTTGTTCCAGCAAACTTGTTAGGACTCTTGAAAAGCAATGTTCCCCATAGGCCTGTTTTCAACTTTTCAAAGGTCACACTCACGGATTCCCCAAGTTTCACACAAAACTTGATTGCACAACGTTGCTCTAAATTCCGATGCTCCATTTTCGTAACTCACAACAAAAACACAACTTCACTGATGGCGCTGTCAAAAATAATGTGTTGGCTGAACGGAGTTGAAACTCGTACTGAGCATGTGGAAGGGATGAACAAACCGGTCTAGCACAGACCGGTAGACCTCAGTGTTGCCAGATCGCTCGCAGTGTTACCAATCTCATTACTTTTTTCACACACCTTGTACAATTCTCTCATTTGTTTTATAGATTACAGATTTGTAAAATTTAGCATTTAAAATGTACAGTTGTATTGGATGTATGTTTTTGGACATCATTATGTAACTTATTTATATGCCAGCTGATTTTGATATTAGGTGAAACCAGACTTCAGACTTAATTTTTTGTTGTTGCTTAATGAAATAAAAGTCGATTTTTATTAAGGGTACTATTAATTTTTCGATTCATTGATGCATGTCTGGGATCCCAATGGGAATACCAAGTTAAGAAATATTGAAAATCTCAAACCATTCTTTTCTGATGCTACTGTACCTATAAAAGACAATAATTATTTAAAACGACTAGTAAATTCTAAATTAGGATTTCAATCATTCAGTGGAATGTACGAGGTCTGTAAATAAAGTAATGAGACTGGTTCAGAAAAACCTTTTATTTATAATCCAGTTATACATGGACTCTTATCATCTTTGAAATAGTTCCCTTAGGAAGCCAAGCAGGCGTTGGGAACTCAGAAACTGGAATATACTTCAGATAGTCTGTTACTTTTTTTTTGTTTTCTACTGTTCCAAAATGGTGTCCTTTAAGTTGTTTTTTAAGTCAGGAACAGGAAAAAGTTGGAGGGACTCAAGTCAGGTGAATGAGGTGGTTCAGGAACTACAGAAATGTTTTTCTTTGCCAAAACCTCATTGACTGAGAGTGTAGTGTGACAAGGTGCATTGTCACGATTGAGCACCTTGAATCAAATCAAAACTATGCTAATTTTTTCTTTGATAGTAATGGCATTATCCATAAGGAGTTTTTGCCTACAGGACAGACTGTAAACCAATATTTTTACTGAGAAATTCTTGAAAGACTGCAGAAAAAATTTGCCTGTGTTAGATCAGCCATCAAAGACAACTGGATACTGCATCATGTGACAATGAACCTTGTCTTACTGCATTCTCAATTAACACGTTTTTTACGGTTCTTGGCCTGAGGTCAAGAAAATTTCATTTATTAGTGAAAGGCGTAATTTTTTATATAACTTAATCAAAAGCAGGGTTGTTTTATTTGTTTTTTCTTACTCATTACATGTATTCCAAAAGAATAACAGGCATATAGTGTTAATTATTAATTAATTTTATTGATTGTGTTCTTGACCCTGGTGTCAAGAGCCGTTTCTTTGTATAACATATTCTTGTGTGTAGTGCCAAGACCCGAATTTATGTTATGAATAATTATTAAATTAATAAATTAATTATTAATTATTTAATTATTAAATTATGTTATGAATAATAATTTGTTATGTTTATGTTATGAATTTGTTATATGTTTATAGCGGTTCTTGCTCTGAGTCAATAACAAAAACATGCAGACATGATCATAAAATGATAAAATATAGTCATATTTTATGGCTCTTACGTCTTGCATCATTGAATGCAGACATATTGATTCTTGTCAGATCGTTCAATCAATAATATTGGTGTTGCAATGCTGCTCCTCAGTTCGTGTACAACCATTGATCTAGTTAGTTGGTGTCGTTTTGTTCTTTAGATAAAATAAGATGTCTTCATGAGTAAAGAAGTTACATTAGCTTTGATGCAACCTGACTGAAAGTGAAAGTGAACCATTTAGTATTGATGATGGCCAGAATTATGAACCTGAAAGTGAATTTAGCAGTGACATTAGTGATAAAAGTGACTGCGAGGAAAGAGATGAAACTTGTCAAAATGATAATAATGTTTTGGAAACAAAACTATCAACGAGTAGTTCGCTCAACAGAGCCAGATCAGCAGGAGCCAAAAACGGATTTGTTGCCATTAGTAAGTTCAGAGACAGGTATTAATTCGCAGCCGTCAGCAAGTCACCAGCAGCAGCCGGACAATTCGCTGTCTGTAAGAACTCAATCACAAAATAATTGGCAGCAGATAGTTGTATCAAATCCTGACTTTCTTGATTTTCCTTTAGACGGACAATATAGTATGGAATCCATTGAAGTTGATAATCCACTCCAAATTTATAGTTTGCTCATAGATAGCGATATTTTTCAATTAATAGTTGCGGAAACAAACTGATACACTACAGAAATACTAGCCAGGAAATGTAGTCCTAAGTCACACGTAAAAAATAGGACTGATACTAATGAGGTTGAATTAAAAAGGTTTTTGTCTGTTATTTTGGTAATGAGATTAGTTCCACTCCCTTCGGTAGATTTATATTGTAGTAAAGATAAAATGTTTAGAAATGAATCTATGAGCATCATGTCCGGGATTGACTTTTACTACTACTCAGATTTATTTTTCAAATAATGCAGAGCAGTCGAAAAACAGACTACATAAAATCAAGAAAGTATTTTATTTTATGTTAAAAAATTTCCATAAATATTTCACCCCTGGAAGGAATATAGTTGTTGGTGAGACTATGATTCCTTTCAGAGGACACCCATTGATTAAACAGTACATAAGTAAGCACACAAGTATGGCATTAAAGTAGTACCTCATTAGTAGTAAAAGATCTGGTTAATTGTTTTCAGATAAGAGTGTAGTCATTTGTACGCTGATAATTTTTATTCTAGCTTAGATTTAGCTAATTACCTTTATGCTTAAACAATAATTTATTGTGGTACACTGAGAATTAATCGGAAGGGCATCCTGGATGATATTAAAACAAGAAAATTGAAAAGGAGGAAATATTCGGTCTTAGCAAGGTAAATTAAAAGTGGATGGATAAACATCAGGTTATGATGATGCTGACAATTGATCTCAAATACCACACAACACTAAAACCAACTGGTAAAATGAATAGAAATAATGAAGCAATCAAAAAACCTCAATGTATTTTAAGGAAATCGAATAAGTGGTATCGAGAAGTAATGTTAGAACTATTACGTGGAACTGCTGTTGTCAATGTTTGGTTGATCTATAAACTCATGTACTTAACTAATTATCTTTCAGTAATGGAATTTTGCCGAACACTGGCAACCCTTCTTGCAGGAGAACAACATGATGTCTACCTACTCCTCCAAGACATATTCATACATTTGTCAGACCTGAAGGCACCAGAAGAAAAAGGCAGAAAATGTATGTTGGTTGTTATTCGAAATTACTCAAAACTATGAGCAGCAAAGAGGCTGATAAAAAAGCAAGACTAGTAATAAGTTACTGTGGTGAATGTGAAAATAATCCCGGACTGTGCTTGGAGTGTTTCAATGACTATCATAAAAATCTGAATTAATGTTTTGTGTATTTTTATTTTTTTTATTTCTTTCATATTCTTAACTTAATCTTATAGATTAAGTTAAAATTTAAACCTTGAATTTTTTGAGTTTTAGATACTCTGAAAAATAATATTGTTTTACAAATTAAATTCAGTTTTGATGCATTATGATAATATATTTACAATTATTTTTCTTAGCTACCGCAATTTAACTTTCACATTTTGATTTTATAATGAATGATGTAGGCCTACTTATTTTAATGAAAATTGTGTAATAATGATTTTGGTTTGTGACAGTTTTACCACTTGCAAAAATTTCAATTTTTTTATGTTAACTGCTATTAATGATGATGCCCAAATAATTTACAAATATATTTTAGTGCACACAGTTTCATGTATATGATATAATTGTTTATTAGAATAATTATTCAAGTTAATTTCCAAAACGAGTTGTTTCTTTATAAAATGTAATTGACTATGATGCATTGTTTAGATTTATTTTCATCCAAATAAATATTTTTCAACAAAATGTAATTATAAGTGTTTTAAGTTTTAATGATATTAACAATAATAAAATTTAAACTTTGTTTTATAATATATAATACATTTATAAAAAATATCTATGTAAAAGTTTATGTAAGTATTTTTTAAGCTTTAAAAAATTTGTTTAAAAATCTTTTAGAGTTTCTGAAATTGTTTATATGGATAACCAAATAATGATTATTATTGAAATTTTTCTAATTTGATTATTAAATGTATTTACCGGTTTATTCTTAATAAAATTGTGTTGTTAAAAAAAAAATTAATGATGATGATCACTAATAAAGATTTTTTGTTTAAAAGTATTGTAAAAAAAGTTTTTACAAGAATGTCATAATTTTTTTTGGAAAAAAATAATAAGAAAATATTTCATAAACGTTTTATTGCCTCTAACCATGGTTCTTGTTGCTGGAGTCAAGAACAGGCAAGAGAAATAAATACTTCATGTAGTGTACAGCATAGTGTAGTAAACGGTGTAGCTACAAAAGATTGATGTAGACTCCAATAGAGCGCTCTGTAAAAGTATGCATTCTTGACGACAGGGACAAGAGCCAAGACAAGAGACTTGAGTCCCTGCAACTTTTTCCTGTTGGTGTCCCTTTGAGGTGTTTTTTTAAAGTTAGTAACAGTAGAATTTTGGAACAGTAGAAAAATATCTAAAGTAGAATATCTACAGTAGAATATCTAAAGGATATTCTGGTTTCTGAGTTCCAACACTGCTATGAAGAGTGGGAAAACTGTTGAAATTTTTCTGAATCAGTTTCATTACTATATTTACAGACCTCATATGTAATTAGCATTAGTGTAGAAAAACCATTGTTCATCTCAGGTAGATGATGCTTGTTGCGTGCATAACATTTCCAATAATAAAATAGTAATTCTGTTCACTGTAAAACTCGTTATGTTGAAATAATGTGTGTGTGTTATGAATCATTTCTTTCATTGTGTAAAACATTCTCAAAAAGTGCAATTATCTTTGTCAACATTGGAAATTGTTCAATATCTTGTTATATTTTCCTGTTATATTGTGACATCATTATTATTTTGTATATACTGTATTATCATTTTACTTAGTGTATATCTTTAAATAATAACCCTTTTTCTGAAAGTTGTATATTAATATTTATTTCCAATAACAAGATTCAAAATAATTATTGAAGAAAATATGAAAACCATTGATTATTAACCATAACATATGGTAAATTGCTAAAATATTCAATATTCAACCTGAAGCAAAATTATTTAACAATACTTTTATGTATAGTATTGATTAAGTATAATAAAAATATTACACACACACATACACGTGCGCATGCGTGCACACAGGCAAATCAATAAATTTAGAAAAAAGCTTGATGTGTGTGAATATGTAAGGCAGCAAATTAGGTGAGTTGGGAAATATGTTTAGTCTTTCATCATCAGATAAAACAAGAGTATAATTTTGTAGTGGCCCAGGTAAAATAATCACAATATACTTAATTTTATGAAGAGGCAATAATATTCTATTGTGAAAAAGCAGACTTGATTGCCTTTCTATGCACTGAGAGCAAAGACCAAATCTGATGTCATTCAGAGAATTTTTAAAATTACCTGAATGACAACAGATTTCTTCAAATATTTATTTGAAGAATGAAGCTTAAAAGTATTGAACTTAAAATAATTATATAATATTAAATTAGATTTATTTAATATTTTTATTATATAATTAATAATAATATTCGAATGAATCCTGAAAGAATTGAACTTCAAATAATTTCAGGGCCTTCAATTTATTAAGACTGGAATGTGACTCGGTGTAAAATTTACCCCTGTAAAAATTATATTCAACCTTTTTACATATCATGATGTAAGTTTCAATATTTTTTTTCAAATCCTTTTTCTCTGGTAAATACAATACCTACAGATCACATGAGTATAATTACCACTAATAGTATGCCTGTTGCCCACAAAGCAAACTTTTTGTTCCCTTACAAAAACCAAAAAGATTTTTGTTAGGGAAATTCTTTTTGGATGAATGATCAAATTGATTTCATTTGTAACAAAATCAAACTGTAATGTTATGCTTTTAAACACTGTCAAAATACAAAAATGGGTGACAGTAAATGATCATGTTTAATATTTACCCTTTAGTTTTATATTTAGATATTCTTTACTAAAAAAGTCACTTATTGTTGGAAAACAATATTTACCTCTTAAAAAAAAGACAACACAACTGTTTTCATGGAATAGAACCCAATATTCTCTGGCTTATGTGAAAGGGCAGTCATTTTTAATACATTTTATATAGTTTTAAAAATAGTTTTACTAATTAAGATAAAATTATGCTACTCTATCAATGAAATTTTAAATATCGATTAGAAAATTAGGAAAACCTATTCTGTGCCCCATTCACAATGAGTACGTAAATATTTGCAAAAATAATTTTATATTTGGTATTTTCACTTGTTTTTTTTTTTGTCTTCAATCATTTGACTGGTTTGATGCAGCTCTCAAAGATTCCCTATCTAGTGCTAGTCGTTTCATTTCTGTATAACCCCCTACATCCTACATACCTAACAATTTGTTTTACATATTCCAAATGTTGCCTGCCTACACAATTTTCTCCTTCTACCTGTCCCTCCAATATTATAGCAACATTCCAGGATGCATGTGGCCTATAAGTCTGTCCCTTATTTTAGCTATATTTTTCCAAATGCTTCTTTCTTTATCCACCCATCTGGTTTTTAACATTCTCCTATAGCACCACATTTCAAAAGCTTCTAATCTTTTCTTCTCAGGTATGAAAATCGTCCAAGTTTCACTTCCATATAAAGCAAGCTCCAAACATATACTTTCAACAATATTTTTTTGACATTTAATTTAATTTTTGATGTAAACATATATTTCTGACTGAAGGCTCGTTTCACCTGTGCTATTCGGCATTTTATATTGTTCCTGCTTTATCCATCTTTAGTAATTCTACTTCCCAAATAACAAAATTCCTCTACCTCCATAATCTTTTCTCTTCCTATTTTCACATTCAGTGTTCTATCTTTGTTATTTCTACTATATTTCATTACTTTCGTTTTGTTCTTGTTTATTTTCATGCGACATTTCTTGCATAGGACTTCATCCATGCCATTCACTGCTTCTTCTAAATCCCTTTTACTCTCAGCTAGAATTACTATATCATCAGCAAATCGTAGCATCTTCATCTTTTCACCTTGTATTGTTACTCTGAATCTAAGTTATGTAAAGATTGAAAAGTAATGGGGATAGGGAACATCCTTCTCTGACTACCTTTCTTATTACGGCTTCTTTCTTATGTTCTTCAATTATTACTGTTGTTTTTGGTTCCTGTAAATGTTAGCAATTGTTCTTCTATCTCTGTATTTGAACGTTATTTTTTTTAAAATGCTGAACATTTTATTCCAGTCTACATTATCGAATGCCTTTTCTAGGTCTATAAATGCCAAATACGTTAGTTTGTTTTTCTTTAATCTTCCTTCTACTATTAATCTGTGGCCTAAAATTGCTTCCCTTGTCTGTATACTTTTCCTAAAACCAAATTGGTCTTCTCCTAACACTTCTTCCACTCTCCTCTCAATTCTTCTGTTTAGAATTCTAGTTAAGACTTTTGGTGCATGAGTAGTTAAACTAATTGTTCTGTATTCTTCACATTTATCTGCTCCTGCTTTCTTTGGCATCATGACTATAACACTTTTTTTTAAGTCTGATGGAACTTCCCCTTTTTCATAAATATTTTACACCAGTTTGTATAATCTATCAATCGCTTCCTCACCTGCACTGTGCAGTAATTACACAGGTATTCTGTCTATTCCAGGAGCCTTTCTGCCATTTAAATTTTTTAATGCTCTCTTAAATTCAGATCTCAGTATTGTTTCTCCCATTTCATCCTCTTCAACTTACTCTTCCTCCTCTATAACACCATTTTCTAGTTCATTTCCTCCGCATAATTCAATATATCCCACCCACCTATTGTCTTTACCTTTCGTATTACAAATCTGTGTACCATCTTTGTTTAACACATTATTGGATTTTAATTTGCGTACCCCAAAATTTTCCTTCACCCTTCCTATATGCTCCGTCTATTTTACCAATGTTCATTTCTCTTTCCACTTCTGAACACTTTTCTTTAATCCACTCTTCTTTCACTAGTTTTCACTTTCTGTTTATAGTATTTCTTAATTGTCGATATAAAAGGAACTATCGACAATTAAGAATTCTTTTACTTTCTTCATCACTAGCACTCTTATATTTTCTACGTTCATCCATCAGCTGCAATATATCGTCTGAAACCCAAGGTTTTCTACCAGTTCTCTTTGTTCCGCGTAAGTTTGCTTCTGCTGATTTAAGAATTTCCTTTTTAATATTTTCCCATTCTTTTGCATTTTCTACCTTATCTTTTTTACTCAGACCTCTTGCGATGTCCTCCTCAAAAATCTTCTTTACCTTCTCTTCCTCAAGCTTCTCTAAATTCCACCGATTCATCTGACACCTTTTCTTCAGGTTTTTAAACCCCAATCTATATTTTATTATCACTAAATTATGGTCACTATCAATGTCTGCTCCAGGGTAAGTTTTGCAGTCAACTAGTTGATTTCTAAATCTATGCATAACCACATGATATAATCCTATCTGATACCTTGCAGTATCGTCTGGTTTTTTCCATGTGTATATTCTTCTATTATGATTTTTAAACTGGGTGTTGGCAATTACTAAATTATACTTTGTGCAAAACTCTAAGTCGGTCCCCTCTTTGATTCCTTTTGCCCAGCCCGTATTCACCCACCCACTATATTTCCTTCCTTGCCTTTTCCAATGCTTGCATTCCAATCTCCAACTATTATTAAATTTTCATCTCCTTTTATGTGTTCAATTGCTTCAATCAATTTCTTTGTATGCACACTCTACCTTATCATCATCATCATCATGGGTGCTTATAGGCATATAGATGTTAACAGTTGTTGTCGGTTTAGGTTTTGATTTTATCCTTATTACAATGATTCTATCGCTATGCGTTTTGAAATACTCTACTCTCTTCCCTATCTTCTTGTTCATTACGAAACCTACTCCTGCCTGCCCACTATTTGAAGCTGAGTTAATTATTCTAAAATCACCTGACAAAAAGTCATTTTCCTCTTCCCACTGAACCTCACTAATTCCTACTACATCCACATTCATCCTATCCATTCCCCTCCTTAAATTTTCTAACCTACCAACCTTTTTTAAACTTCTAACATTCTGCGTTTATATTTTAAATAATTATGGACTTTAATCAGATCTAATATTTTATAATTGTTTATTCTATGATATTACATTGATGGTTTTGCCACACAGTGTCCCTTAATATAAACAGGGAAATGATAGGGGAGCCCGTTTTACCTGTACAGTAGCATATTTACCTATTCCTGAAGGTGATATGTTTTATTATGCATAAATATATATTTATTTATAATAATAAATGTAGATTATTATTATTGTTATTTGATATTTTTTAATTAAAATTGTTGTTTAATTATTATTATTTATAATTTATTTTTTTAAATAACATTTTTTGATTATATTAGTTTATAAAAACAAATGTTTTTAGATTCAGTTAAACCAGAACATGGTGCAATCACAAAATTTGAATTTAGTGTTGAAAAATTTCCAGGCGGTAATGTAGAAATATTTAGAGCAGGGAATAATGATTATCATATAATTGTAAAAATAGCACCTTTTGGAGATTTGAATTTTCCAACCATTTATGAATACTACTTTGTATCAGATCGTGAAAATAAACCAGGTATTTCTATAAATGAAAATTTTTATGGTTATTATTAAAATTAAAATGAGTTGACTGTTGTGTTGAAACAATTACTCCTTTCTCATGAATAGTAATATTTCTTACTATTGCCATATATATATATATATTAGTATTACTTTCCAAGTAATAGTAATATTACTTGGCAGCATCATGAATTACTTAGTATTCACAATGATGGTTTATTAAAGGTTGGTTTTTAGGTGTAGTACCTGATGATCAATGAAACTATCAAATACAATTCTAATTTTAATATAGATGCTGACTGAAATTGATCCACTTTTTAACATATATTATATATTTGATCTTATAAGATTTTTGGTTCGAAGAATTTAGTGTAAAGTTCTCAAATTTTGTGCTTCTAATTGAGGACAAGTCTTGGAATAGTCTGTTGAACATTGAGGTCTGCAGAAAGGCTGTCACTGTGCTTCATTCCCATATTAAATTAAAATTTGTGGCTGAAACTACCATTGATGTTTATTTTGATTGTAATGAGGATTTAGACTCATAATAAAAATCACAGATAGATGTTATGCTTGAAACCACATTTATTTGCCCTTAATACTCTTGGCAAATGCATTTGTTTATACAACATGTTAGAAAATAATTTACAATAGTTATTTTCAATGCAAGTTTATACATAATTCTTGCTTTTATAAATTGAGCAAATTACTTTCATATTGTGTAATATAATAGATGGAATTTCTATCCATTCTTTATACTATTCTAACTGTGCAGCTCTCTACAAAAATCTACCCACTTTTTTTTTATTCATCCAATATTGCATTTACTTTGGAGGCTTTGCCATTTTCAAAGTTAATCCCTGCTTGGTGCTTCTATCAGTATTTCTCATAGGTCTACCTAAAATGCTGCACTTACTTAAATACCAAAATATGAAAGCATGGTATAATTTGGAATTAACAGTTAACAAAGCAGGCTGGATAAAGGATGTAAAACAAATAAAAAGGAAGTCAATATCAAGATCTAATGCCCTGAAGAAATCTCTTGGAGAAGCAAACACGCCATGAATAACATTTATATCTCTGTCAATCCATTTCTTAGGTATGAAAGTGGTGCTCATCATGTCAAGCAAATTGAAATGTAAGCTTGTGAAAGGATAAACATGACTGTTATTTCTTTCATTGTAGACAAAAAATGATGTTATGAGATTAATGATATACTGTTATGCGTCACGGTACATCACATCATTAAATCCAAAATATAGAAATAAACTGCAGCATTATTTTCTTAGAAAATGTGCACAAAAGGAACTAATCTACAACTATTCCCTTTACACCACTGAGAGTATATCTGAGGGTATATCACCACTGAGAGAGATATCAAAATAAGGTTTATTTCTAATTCACATCCTTGAAAAAAAAATCTAAATGAATGATAAATGTGGGGATTATATTACTAATACAATGAGTTTGAAAAGAAACTAAATACCTAAATAAATAACATATGTTGAGGAATTGTATTCTGAGTGAAGGGAGAAATGTTTTCTGCAAAGGTTAATAATCCTGTATTATTTGCAGTTTCCATCTGCAAGCCAGTCAGGCTACCAGTCAGGCTTTTCACCTTGAGATGAAAAGGTGTGTCTGATTGTTTGTTGTTCGTTATGTGTTCATCACCTTTGAAAGATTGAGACAAACGAATATTTCTTGATAATGCATCTTTTGTTATTTATTTAGCTTATGACACCAAAACACAACACCAATTACAGTCAAAAATTACAAACAAAGATTTAAAAAATTAATATATGCTACTGATTCTGGAGTCGCCATCGGGAAATCTTCAGGATTTCCTTCATAAGCTGTCCTAGGGCAAATTTCTGTGAACATTGTGAATAAACACAAATAGTGAAAGACCAGTTTTCAGTTAAGTTTTCCAGGAATATTGGTTCCTATTTGACATAGTGTAAGAGCAGTATTAGAGAAATTTAGGGAGATGGGATTGATAAAGGACTATCAGCAAAGTGGTGGACCACAGACATCAGTACTTGAAGAAAAACTGCAGATTTATCAACTGCTATGGAATTGTAGTCCAGACAAATTCATGCGAAGTTAGACAGAAAAAGATCAGTGTTTCAGCAGGCAGTTCGTAAGAAGCTCGCTCTCATCCCATGAAGTGAAAGTGATTCAAAAGTTGTTGACCACAGACTGTGAAAAGTGAAATCAATTTCTTGCCAACTTTAAAACAATGCATCTGGCCCATGTCACTTCTGCAACTTCTGCAGTTATAAGATTTTTAGGTTTAGTGAGACTGGAAGGTAATAACAGATCCAATATTGATTTTTAAAGAAACTATAAAAAACAAATTTAAATTAAGTAATTATAATTGTTATAATTAATAATTAAAATTTGTCAAAATTTTTAAAAACTTGCTTTATACTTTTGTCATACTTTAATCAAATTATGTGGTAAACCCTGCACCCTTAATTTACTCCCATATGGGGAGGTTAGCAAAAGTAATGGTGTAATTTTTGTATTTTGTAGAAAATGAGTCCCAGTAGGGGTAAATGTTCAAGGACAAGTATGACTGATTGGATCCTTACAGTCGATGAAATTGCTTCAGAAGCGGGTGTTCATTCTGTAGATAGAAGGGTTCAAAGACTATTGACAATATCAGAAACAGGCTTGAGAGGAATTTACAAAAGGGCCATAAATCAGTTTCAATACAAAGGACATTATTTATTTTATTAGAATAATCACTTAGTGAGAAATAGATCCATTACTACATTCCTGTACTGAAATTCATGTATTGTGGAGTGAAGAGCCATGTCTGTAAAGGTGAAAGCTTGTCTATCAGCTGGGAACTTCTTTGCAACCCTCTTTTGAGACTGGAAAGGCATCTCATGAACATGACAATGTGAATGCTGTACAATACTGCCAGGTCTTTGATAAAGTGAAAGGTAATTTCAAGAATAAAAAAGGAGCTGTCAACCAATCAGAGATATGATTCTCCTTCATGACAATGCCAGGCCTCAGACAGATGTTAGCAATGGAATAAACTGATAAAATTTACTAGGAACTTCCACACAGTCTAGATTTTATCCCCTTATAATTTATTTTTGTTTTGGCCAATGAAGGAGGCATTGGAAGGATATCAATTCCAGAGTAACAATGAAAGAAGGGTTTGTGCGCTATTGGTTTATGATATGTTCTCAAACTTTTTATGAAGGTGTATACAAGCTACTCACAAAATAAGAAAAATGTGTAGAACCTCAAGGAGAACAGCAACTAATGTTCTGTATTTTATTCTGTACAAATAAATGTTAAAAATTCCAGTATATATTTTACTATCCTTGCATGTATTGTTAGTATTAAACACATCAGATTTCAATGTAATATATATAATTCAGAACAAGCGTCGCAGTATACTTCATTCGGTGTTGTTTTTTTGCATGACAATTCTTGTCCTCACAGTACTTTTGAATCAATTCCAATGGAACATTTTTGATTATCCCCTTTACAGTTTGGACTTGGTGCCAAGTGATTTTAATCTCTTCACTCGCATGAAGAAATGGCTTGCGTTGCAGCCCTCTGAT
This sequence comes from Lycorma delicatula, assembly GCF_047948215.1. NCBI lineage: Eukaryota > Metazoa > Arthropoda > Insecta > Hemiptera > Fulgoridae > Lycorma > Lycorma delicatula. The sequence continues at coordinate 29,114,495 of NC_134461.1, read as the reverse complement.
GACGACGATGATGAACTTCAAAATGCCATGTAAGGTTGGCTCGGTACCAAGGTGGCTGAATTTTTTGAAAACGGTATTTGTAAATTAGTGAAATGCTATGACAAATGCTTGAATTTAAATGGCAACTATGCTGAAAAATAGTTAAAAGCCTAGTTTTAAGTTGCATATATTAAAATATTCTTTTCTATGGAGGTTTTTTATTTACAGCCAAACGAAGGTTACTTTCCAAATCTTTTTTATTTTTTATTTCTATTCTTTATTTCTATTCTTTTATTTTATTTTATTTATTTTTTTATTTTATTTTTTATTTTATTCACAGCAGTTACTATTTCATTTCATTATTAAAATTTTTCTTTCCAAAAGCTGAATGAATAAGAGAAATTTTATTTTGGTCCACTTAGTACTAAAGCTTAAATTTGCAATCTGGTTAACATGTAGAGATATTTATAAAAACTATTTACAGATCAGTTCTTCTCTTTGTCCTTGCTCAGTTTGAACGCTGTACCCAAATGGATGTGATACTTGAATATTATTCAAGTAAGAGATTTGATCACGAATTTTGTCAAAAAAATTGCATTTATTTGTAAGGAATTTTGTTTGTATTTGTGGTAAAATTAATAAAACTATAATTCATACAGCTTCTCTAGTTTTCAAAATAATCTTGTATAAGATGCTGTTAACACTGGCTATGTAATTAGGGACTGAATGTTTTGTTTAGCAAGTATTGTATTTATGACATGCGTGTTAATATTACATTCAATAAATAGCAATTAATGTTAGTGATTTGTTAAATTTGAAAGTGTTTAGATAACAAGAAAACTAATTTTAATCTTTTTTTGTGGTTGTTAGATATATTTTTTTTTTATTGTAACTGGCCAAGGATTTTAAATATAATTCCAATTTCAAGAATGATTAAAGTCAGATATTGTAATATGAGAGGTGGATGTGGAATGATACAATCGCATCAATTTAACTATGTAAGTATTTAACATTACATAATGATTTTAATTTTGGTCATATATTAATAAAATTTCTTTCTTGAATCTATGTTATGGAAGGTGTGATTTTAAATTATTTTGTTAAAAGCTCTTTTAACCAATCTTTCATTAATAATTAAACAAAAAATTGAAATAATCAGATTTCTCACATTAATTTAATACCTTGTTAATCTCTCAATGCCAAAACACCTATCTTGGTCAAGTAAATGATCCAAGTGTGCTCCTAGTCATCCATGTTGCTACTCTAGTTCCAGCCATCCTCTGCAGGGCAAGGAACAAGTAAGCCAGCAACTATATTACACTCCTCTCCAATCTTTCATCTTATCAAATAAGGCAAAAATTTATTGTTACAACCAACTCAGAGGTAGAATAAATTGGTATTTTTACAGATAATTTGTCAAACAAAAAGAAAATAATATATCAGATGAAGGTAAACAGCTACAGATCTGTAGTCTGATTTGTATTATGAAATAAAAATTTTGAATATATAATCAATGTTAAATTTAATTTCTAAAGTTTATACATATTAAACGTTATGTGTTTGCATAGAAGATATTCCATTTTAATTAAGTGTTGTTTAAGATTATTGATTTATTTATTAGAAGAATATAATAAGACTTGAACAGTTCAAATCACAATAATAATTGGCATATATAGAGATGTAACAAGGTATTAAATTAATGTGAGATAAGTGTTGAAAGTGCTCCTAGAATCACAGATTCTCATCAAGGAATAACACCTTCTGTATATACTTCTGAAGCAGGATGTACCTAATTAATGTCCTGCCATCGATACATGAGCTTCCATGTACAGGGAACTTGTACTTGGACTTTGTATCCAAGTACAAACAGGGAAATAACCAGCAAATAGCATTCTAGTAAAAATCCTGATCAAACTAACACAAATTCCAACACAACAGACAAGGAGTTACATCGTGATTCCATCAGAACCTGGGGCTTTATTCCTACCAGAACTCTAAATTATCTGATGTATGTAAATCATCCGGCAAAAGATTATTCAACAATATATTAAAAAATTTCAGCATTATCAAATATACACCTTCTTGGGTCGAGAAAGCCGTAAATGTCTTTCTTACACTTATGCCTAAGACTACACTCCATGGGTTTATTAATTTCCTTGTTCTCTAACAAAGGAAGGCAAGATTCTCTTTTAGATGTTTTAACTTCATGAAAGTAATCAGACCTCTGCCTACTATAGTCTGTAATTAATACCACTTAATAGTCAGAGTCACCCTCACATTGAGTAGTTCCATTGACTGGCATCAAAAAAAGCCAGAGAAAATTTTACTGTCAGACTTTGGTCTAAGGCACAGAGTCTTTCTTTTTCCTGTTTAGCCTCTTGTAATTACCGTTCAGATAATACTGCAGAGGATGAATAATGGTGTAAGTGAAGTGTAGTCTTGTACAGTCAGTTTGACCATTCCTGAGATGTGTGGTAATTGAAACCCAACCACCAATGAACACTGTATCCGTGATCTAGTATTCAAATCCGTGTAAAAATAACTGACTTTATCAGGACTTGTACATTGGAACTCTCGACTTCCAAATCAACTGATTCGGGAAGACGTGTTAACCACTAGATCAACCCAGTGGGTTAAGGCACAGAGTCTAACAGAAAGTATATTAACAAACTTAGTCCAGATCAGTTCACTCTGTACTTTGCAGGAAGTGTCCCTGAACAGGAACCTTGCACCTATAGACAGCATGCAACTTATTTAAAAACAATTAGCTGATGATAGAGTAATCGTCACCAGACATGAATTCTACCAGAAAATTCCTTCCAATAAAGTTATATCCAATGTTAATTCCACTAAACATATTCATACAATCTATCATTATTTAAAAATAGTAGCTAATTCACCAGGAACATTAAAAACCTCCAGACAATATTTCGCAATGAAACTTATTCATTTACCACTATCTGTGACTTCCCACTATGCCATAGAAGTGATTTGCATTTGCGTCAGTACCTAATGCAATAGGGATGGATATTCTCCATTCCATCTTTTCAAATATTCCTCAGCAGCATCCCTGTACTGAAAATATGAACAAGCGACAAAGAAATTGACAAAGACCATTGACAAGATTGATGATGGTATTGTGAGTATCAGAACCTGCTCTAAGAAAACAGTCTATTATCTAAGACCCTACACAGATTCATAGACATATTGACAGATGCAGTATAAAACTTTTCCAGTAATCAAAACTTGACAGACCACCCTTAACAAGTTTTGCAGAAGAACAATTTCTAAACTCCTCAACTTCATCTAATCAACGTGAGACACTCTTGAGCATTTAATTAACTAAACCAACAACCACTATATTTATTCCATAATTAACCATTGTATTCCAATAAATACATCTCAGTAGTTCATAAATAACAACCACATTCCTTATTATGAACAGAGTGCTTATGGTCCTTGTGCAACTTTTACAGTTCACTTCCTCCTGATGTCATCACCTGTTTGAGGCATGATCTATGTCCTATACAATGACATGAAGCAAGTTTATGATAAGAGTTATTTTGAGTCTGTTCCTTGTTGACTTTGTCCTGAGTAAGAGGATTAGTAAAGCGAATAATAATGAATAACTTTGACAACAGGAGTTCCCTACTGAATGTTCAGCTTTCTTCAAAATATTTTTAGTTCTTATTTTTAGTTAAAGATAAATAATGAGCTTATTTGTAATTATTACTGTAGTCAGTCATGTTAAATTTTCAGCTTCTTGTATAACAGCTGTGACATTTACAATATGGTTCAAAATGGATGAAAAATACAAAGGTTGCTTATTTATCTTTTCTATATTTCTATTGATGTTTTAAGTTTTATTTTAATTTAACATTTTTTATTCAGTCTTATTTTACTCTTGTATAAGTATAATATCCTGGAATAGATTAGTAAAATATATTCTGACTTTAGAACTACCTGCATATTAATGCTGTTTTTATTTCATTTACAATTTTAACAAATCTTAATAGTTGAAAAAAAAATATTTAAAAAAAAAATCTTAATATTTAAAAAAAAATTCAAATTATATATATATATATTTTTTTTATCTTAATTTAAAATTTTCAAATAATGTATGTATGAATTGTTAAATTTAATGAATTTTTGTTTGGATAGTACTTCATTTATTAATTAATTTTTTTTTTTTTTAATTTTTACAGGATTCTTTCACACCAATACGGTTAAAAGAAATATTAGTAAGGACAAATTATTTTATAAACAAAAAATGTCACGGTTATCTTTCAGGTATATGAATTTTTGTTATATTTTTCAATTTTTTCTACTTTGGACATAACTCTATATCTGGAAATAAAGGTTGTATTCTGAAATTGCATTTACAAAATAAAGTGGTCTGAGCAGAATATTTGGTTTGGTTTAACAGACAAATTTTTTCATCCCACATTTCTTCCTACATGTGCTGATAATTTCAAGTGCTGGTTCCATTTATACAATCTAAATATAATTCAAAATATGGCTAGATTTTTGCATTTACTAATAACAATTTTCATATTAAAATAATTAAATCAATTACATACAGTGTAAAATTACAGTGGTTGTTCATAAGAGACAAATAATAATGGAAAAACTAAACAGTGTTTCTAAAGTGGTGGGCTGACTATATTTTTTTTGGATTCTACTTGTAAAATTAAACAAAAAATATCCTGAGGAAAAATGGCAATTTCTCCTTCATTCTCCCACTGTCCGACATATTTTTAACAAAAAAGTATGTCAAAAAACTTACAATTTTTTTAAAATTTATGTAAAAATGTGTAAGTTCGGACAGACGAATCACATTGGTCAGCACCTTGGTAATAAAGTTTTAAAATTAGCAAAAAATCAGGCCGCAAATTACAAAATTGTGGCCACGTTTATTTTTCAATCTGTTATCTCCGTAAATATTAATTTTATCAAAATGTATGTTTTTGATAAAATATTAAGCTTTTTATTTTGAACAAAATAACGTTTTATTTTTTTAAATCTGTTAACAAATAGGTGAGTTATGGCAGAAAACTGATGTAATTTTGTCATAATTATTAGGTTTATTATTGTGAGAAAATTATCACTTAATTTGATACTAATTTACAATATTAGAATTATGAAAACGAATATTTAATCGAATTGAGCTTCAAGTGGAGGACATGAAAACACAAAAATTACATCAATTTTCTGCCGCATCGTATTTCATTTTTTTTAATGACTATTTAGCACTGTTATGAAAATTATGAAAATTACAATTATCTATTTTGTTATTTACTTGTAATTTTGTAAAAACTGAAAAATTGCATCAAAAGTTAATGGGTGCATTAGACAAAAAAAAATTTTTAATGTTTCTCTAAGTGTGGTACCATTCTTTGAATTGCTTTTTTGCGTACATTACAGATCTGTAAATAAAATTTTTCTATCATCCTCTGTTTTAAATAAATTACGATTCAAAAAAATTATAGTTAAAATCTGTAAAAAATTATTTTGCATTACCTGTGTTAGAATGATTTCGCTGATACTTTTCTTTTATAAATAGCCTCAGGCACATCCTGAATTAATGTCAAATAGTAATCGGCCAACATGTTACAATTCTATTCCCTTTATGGCGGCTTTCCATCACCGAAATGTCTTGGTGGAAACGTTCACTTAGTCTCCAAGGTTGTCCGGGAAAAAATCCAGATGTGAGTGGAGGAAATGTATTTTCAAATACATAATTCATCCTCCCACAGCTCTGTATGAAGTAAGAAGTTGATTAACAATATCGTGGTAATTGTCGGATTTCTGTTTGCTGAGAAAATTGTTGCAAACTTCTTTAAATGAAGCCCAAGGTGCACTTTCTACATTATTTAACATAGTGTTAAATACATCATCGTTGACCAACTCTCTTATTTGAGGACCAACAAATATTCCTTCTTTAATGTTTCCTTCATTCGGAAGTTTCTGCCTGATGTACAAAAATCCGCGACTATCCTTCATTGCTTTTACAAAATTTTTCATTAGTCCTAGCTTGATATGGTGAGGGGTAAAATTATTTTTTTGGGTTCAACTAAGAGCTCATGAATAATATTTTTCCCATTTGGAGTTAAGTTGTCTCATTTCTTCCACTCTTTGGTAACATAATGTTTAGCCCTAGATTGGCTGTCCCATTCGCAAAGAAAACGCATGTACTTATTATAGCCTAACTGCATGCCTAACAAAATAGCTATAACTTTCAAATCACCACATATGTTCCAGCTATGTTTTTTAATTTTTTTTTTAAGAAAGCCATTAATCAGATCGTATGTCTCTTTCAAATTAATACTATAAGCGATTGGTATCGAAGGATATTTGTTACCGTTGTGTAGATTATTTTCATCAATAAAGTACTGAGAAAATTCTTTTTGTCAGCTTCGAAAGCCTAAAATTTTTATATTTTTTGAAGTAAATTCCAACCTTGCAGTCTTTATCTAACAGTTCCGCTTGATTTTATGATAAATTTAAACATGCATTCAGAGGTGGCTCAGGAACTGGAATAAAAGTTAAACAATAAAAAATGAGCGAACAAAATACAATATAGGAGTTTAAAACGCTAAATATACGCTGAAAAAATAAGAAATTCCTTAATTAAAATTAAAAAAATTTTCAAAAATTGTGGGTGAAAGATAAATTCTGAGTTTATATTTGTTTTCAGCATCAAAAAACAGATTAAAATCATGAATCACATGTTAGGAAACAAAAATTATGTTTATCAGTGTTATCGGCTGTGAATGAGGCGATGTTTTTAATATCTAATTCTGCATGGTTAATTGTCAATCAAATAATATTAAAAATATATTCAGCAATTTCACCCCATGTCTGTTTAAAATCTATGAGAGCATGAACAATAGCATGATCAAATCTCATAAAACCGTTTTTGTAAATTTTCAATTTTGAAGAAAACCGGACAAATGAACCAATTACTGAATCATTATTCGAGAAACCGGACTGTCCGGGGGGAAGAAGGCAACATGTGTTTTTACACTGTAATAATCTCTTATGTTTATGATAAGATTTCGGCTACGCTTGAATAGTATACCGTAGAGATCAGATTGCTTGATAAGATTTTTTATATTTTGAAGATGAAAAACTGGTCGAAATTCACTCGCGGATGTTAAAAAGTCTTTTAACTGTGCAAATTTGTATAAGTGGGTCGAACAGTTTAAATCAAAATTTAGAACAAATTTCATCGTAGCGGAAGACCTGGTGGAAGTTTGACGATTTGCAAAATCATATTAATGATCTTACTCGCGAGACAGAAATTGCAGAAATTTGTAGTGCGAATATCGACACTACAATGTGGTTTATTATCCATGATAAGTTGGCTTACCGCTAAACGTGTTCAAGGTGGGTTTCCAAGACAGTCATTTCAACTACAAAGACAACCGGATTCACATTTGTACATTGTTTTTGATGCTTTTTTAGATTGTAAAAAATGCCAGGAAAAATTAAAAACCTAGAGTTATGGTAAAGTGGCCGACAGAGTTGGACTAAATTTATCGTGATTATTTGGAAGAACAATATACAGTCAGCAGTGAATACTATTGTGGTGTAGTAGAAACAAGTAAAATCTACATTACGTAGGAAACATGGTGGATCTATTTCTAAAGATAATTCTTTTGCATACAGTTTTGTATGCCCTGTACCCGCTCAAAGCAGAGAGCTAACCAAATGTCTGGTAGCAAGGTTTGCTACATCCACTTTACAGTGCTGATCTCGCATTATCAGATTTTTTTGTTTGCTCCTATAGATATTTTACGTGGCACAGAGTAATCAAGAATGGCTGACACAGAGGTGAACAATTCTTTATTATTGTAACAAGAAAGCTCACAGAAAGATACCTAATCGCTGATATGTTGAAAAGTAGTGTTAGTTTATAATAAGGTGACCTTCTTTAGTAAGGACAGTCCTTTTTTTGTAAGTTATGCCCTCCCTCGAAAAGTGTCCTCCTATCGATATTTGAAGACTAATTTGTAAATCTCCGTATTTGATCGATGCCGAGCCGGGCCAGTCCGTTGCGTGTGATGACGTATTGTATTAGACATGACGATTCGTCAAGACTCTGTACAATGCGGCGAAAGATGATACATTGACAAAAAATATACATTCACTGGAAAAGTACTAATTTAAATAATAATTAATAGGCCTGTAAGCCTATTAATTATAGTTAAGTAAAAATGTTACTCTAATTATCCTAAATATTCACTGTCCACCAAACTTTTATTGTAATGGCATAATGCGTGAGCACTCTGTATTATCTTCGTCCTGACTTTAAGGTTCCTCATCGTTCGCAGTGTTGTGGTGGTATACGAAGAACGATAAGTTTTTCTCTTGCCGTTTCGTCAATGACACGAATCTGAAATTAATTTTTTTTGAAGTTATGTTTTTCAGAAAGTCTTCCGGATAACCCACTTCTTTTGATGTAAGCCAATCCTTAATGTAATTCTTCTTTAATGCAGTAGTGGGAATCGTTTCTTTCTTACTTGAGTTATATGGGAGGATTATCCATAACGATAACACGCTTCCTTCGGGAAGTACTGCCATAACTTTAAACTGAAGTTTGGAAAATTACTGCCATTATTTACTACAGTAGAACTTGTGAAATAGCGGAGGTAGGTGGTTGGTTTTTCGTGAAATGCCCTTACGGCACTCATTACAGTCATTGTACTTAACTTTATGGCTAGTTTTATAAACAATTTTTTCCTTGTTTATCGCGGTGTGAGATTACCTTTTTCGTTTAAAATTTTATACATAGTAGCCCAAATTTTTTTTGTATAAAAAACTTTTATACAAATTTTTCAACTACGGAATTAATACTGCCCTAAGGATTTGTTTTTAGGAAATAATCATAAACATAACATTAGCTACAGTTAACCTCTCCCCATTCTTAATTTGTTTTCTTTTTTTTATGGGCACTTTAATAAATTAAAAACGAAATTAAATATACGGCATAAATGGATTAAACAAATTTTAAAGAACAATATACCCAGTAATGCGGTTTGCAGTCCTCACATTCAGTTGAAAAATTAATAATGATTGTGTAAACTTTTCGACGCATTCGGAAAGTGTGTGTCGCGATCGACTTGTTGTCATAAGAGTAGTCTAAGGGGGAAGAAGGGGTGTAAAATACATACTATGTTTATACACTTGTGTTTCAGTATAAGGTTGTGCATTCCAGCGAGGGTATGGGTAGATAAGTAAAATATATTATTTTTTAAATCGCTTATTAAGTTTTCGAGATATAGGCTCATGAAGAAAATAAATTTCCCAGACCCAACTTTTGATAGCAGCATTCCGTACATGCGGTACCTAAAAAATTCGATTTTCCGACACTTTTTCAAGATATATTTTTACTAACTTAATGCAATTTAATTTTTTTATCAACTGCCATGTTTAAGTTGTACTATTTGTTCATAAATTTGAAAAAGTTGTTATAAAAATGCACAGTATGATTAATAATTTGATTTCAGTATTTCACTTTCGCGTTTTTTTGGACCAGGAAAATTTATAATGAAAGAATAATATGACTTAATATATCAATAGCTCGCCGAGTACACCTCGTACTGAAATATAGTTATCTATCTACGTAAAAAACAACAACAATAATTATTTAAAGGGCCAAAACCTCAGGCCCAGGGGAATTAAAAGAACATGGTAAATTATTAACGATATTTATTAATTCAAAGTAGCTACAGATTAGACAGATTTAGAATATACTTTGTTGCCTTAACATTAATGGGAAGACTGAGTTTGTATGTCTCTAACCAAGGAATCATAATTAGGTGTATATCCTGACAAAGATAATAATAATGAGTCTTCAGCATGGGAATCAGTTAGGACAGAACGTTGTTTAGTCTTCGTTAGCTTCAAGTATGAAAATGCCGATTCGCATAGGTATGTAGGTCCGAAACAAGAATAGATATATTCGTTCCATTTGGTGATACTGGGATATTATTCTCGGTTGACATATTTCCAAAAATCTTCTTCGAATTTTCTGGCTTGAAAGATTCAGTTTGTAAAATTATAATTTCATTTTCTAATGCCCTTTGAAATATGTCTGAAATTTTTTTGCTAAAACGTTTCACACTTAAGATATAAATTCCACAATTTCTTTAATTTTTTCAAAATCCTGGAATCTTACCTCAAAATCTTCAATTACTTTTTGGATTTCCGCGACGTATTTGTCGATCTTATTATTAATATTTTTGTTTTTGTAGGTTGTCTGCCATATTTGGAAAATGATTCAGATTATTTTGTTGCAGATCTTCTATTAGCAAAATAAATATAGTTTCATATGCGTCTATGCAGCTGATCATATCAATTACTGTTTTATTTTTACCTTGTAATTAAAAATTTAAATGACTTAATATTGAAGTAAAATCTGTAATAAATGCTAAATCACTAAGCCAAGTTTCATCATTTAAATTTTCACAGTTTCCATCTTGTTCGTGAAGAAATTCTATAATTTCAGACAATAAATCACGAAATCGCTGCAGAATTTTACCTCTGCTTAGCCATCTGACATCGGTATGTAGTAATAATAATTCAGGTTGGCCTTCATCGAGCTGCAGTTGGAAGAGACGCCGTTTGAGGGAACTTCCTCGAATTGAAATAACAATTTTAAATGCTATGTTCATTACCTCTTTTGTGTTTAGTCTCTTGCTAGCTAACACTTGCTGGTGAATTATGCAGTGATACCTCAAAAAGGCTGGGAATTCATCTTCTTTTTGACATAGCGCTGTAAATCTATTTCTGCAACCTATCATTGCAGTTGCGCCATCCGTTGTTATTGAGACTAATTTAAAAAGTGGTACTTTCAAATCATATCTGTCGATTCATCACACTGAAGGGAAAAACAAGTACATCTATTATCATTAAAAACTGCTCTTTTACATCCCCACTCATCCTTTCAATTCGTCGCATCACTGTGTTTCGAGACAATTGTAGATCTTGAATTGCAGCAACAATTTCACTCTTGTTCATGCAGTAGTTGCTGCTTGTGTCTTCAACCTTGGCTTTTTAAAAACGCTTTGTTGATTTGTTAATTGAGTTTTAAGATCCCTAACTTTGTTTTCTCAGTTCAGAATTTGGTGGATAATCTGTTTGATACTTGTTATGTAAAGCTAAAAAATGTCTCTCCAGATTACTCCTTTTAGCAATGGTTACCGAGGTAAGGCATATTAAACAACATTTACCATTCACCATTGTAAAAATGTAATAGAGTTCCCATTCTTCATTGAAGTGATAAGTTTCAGATTTTTTCGGTTTACTATTCATGTCCATGGGTATACAAGAATGCAAAGAAATATGACAGTTTAAAGAATAAATATTGAATTAAAAATTTTTCTAGTAAGTTCAAAAACTCATGAACTGCGGCAATTATCTCCATTACATTGAATGAAATAATAACAATACTGCATATTACGATCGGGGACAGCAATACAAGTATATTAAAATGTAATATAGATATATTCAAATTTACAAGAAGTATGTTAAAGTTACAATATATTTATTACGGTTTACAATACTGACTTCTTAATTTAAATAGAATTATTGTTATTCCTAATATATTTGTAATACTGTCCCTTATTTTTCTCTCAGTGTAATGACCGCAGTTTAGAGATTTGTTGCCAAGAATGCTCACTTATCAAGTAAATAGATAGGTAAGAAAAGCAATTTAATTTAAAACAAAGAAAAGGTACTTACATTTTAAACAGAAGAAGAATTGAAACTTAGCGTGGTCACCGAGGATAAATAATATTGATTAATAATAATACTATTAATACAAAAGAAAAGAAGCTACCGTATGACACTACCAAATATTCAAGCTAACCGACTGTGTTCTTCGATGAGTCGAGTCGTAACTGTTGCGTTCACGCGTTGCCTCTGGTGACAAGTGTAACACAAGTCAAAATGTATTGTGCTGGGTGGGCGGTGATCACAGTGTCAGGCTGTCAGAATTCTAGGAATTTACCTTGGCAAATTCCCAGAATGCATTAAACTATCGCTAGAAAGTTTTGTCTTCTACAATCGCTTCAAAGTCCATGTACACGGAATTTCACCCCAGACAATGCGAGCGATCGACGATCGACCAAAATTGCCCTCGCGATCGACTTGTTGGCCACCCCTGGCCTATATGATAGCTACAATATAAAAAATTTTGAAAATATCGATTAATGAGCTATAAATGTAAAGGAAGAGATTTCTGTATGAGTCAGAACATTCATTTATTCATTAATCACAACTAATTGTTGAAATCTGTCAAGTGATTTATAAATATGCATATGTAATAAAAAGAATGCCATAGTATATGTTGATAAAAATAAATACACGTGGAAACGTGTACAATACGCCACATCAAATTTAAACATAACTTTTCCCACAGCTGACTGAATTGCAATTTTTTTGAAAAGAATAATATTGACTAAACTTGTCATATTATATACGTGTCATTTAGTATACATGATAAATAAATTGTTTCTCTATGAAGTAAGTATTTAGCTTAATTTGTAACTGATACTAAACTCGCAAAAAACATTGCAAAGTTATATAAAAATTCCATTTCAGCTGAAATTGAATTATGAAAGTTAAATCAAAGGTGTATCTACATCAGAATAATTCAACAGTTTCTAATTAAGAATTGTATTACTAATGCATTAAAGAAAGTTTTTATTTCAATTTAGTTGCAAAAAGGTTTTCCTTTTACAATTTGTTGTAGTTTTTAAATCCATACTAAAGTATTCTAAAAGTAACAATAGAATAGGTCTGTCCTGGGTAAGATTAAAAGGTTAAATTTTTCCACAGTAAACCATTTTTCAAAAAATGCCCAACATTTAATTGGGGAGTAAGTAACAATCTGGATTTTTGAGCTATATAAACATTTGTAGTCATGTAAAGTTAAGAACTTAATGTAAGAATTATCATTCTATTTTTATGAAAGATTTTTTATGAAACATGAAACATTTGATAAATTTACAAAACCACAATAAATCTGTGGTTTCATTACTTTCATTATTGAACACTTCAGCAGAGAAAGAATGTGTAGTAAAAATAATATAATAATTTTTATATTTTTGATGGATTAAATTGAAATTAATCTTTGTGAAGCTGTGTCTAAACATAAGCACATTAGATATTCTTGCTTAAAAAAGATGCATCTAAATAGATGTATATTAGGGTATAAATAATTACACAAGCTATTAATGTATAAAAGAGCAGCAACACTGCATAAAAATAAATTTAAATAGTAAATTATTTGTAAGTAATGATGACGTTCAGCAATAAAAGATAAATTGAAACATTTCAATAAAACTGTAATAAAATAACTTTTTTCATCCACAAACTGTTTAATAATTGTTTAATCTAATTTTCAGATGCTTTCATTCACATAATAGTAACGTGTGAAAACATTTTAGAATTCAAACGAGCTGAAAACGTGATAAATGAAATGCTAAGTTTCATTGTGAAGGTATAAACATGAATTATAATTATAGGATTTTATTTGTAAATTAAGTTGATGAAAACTTAATTAATTTAAAATAATGTTTTTTGTTCAATTTATACTATACGTAGACAGAACTGTTGCTAAATTAACCAAATCAACACTAAGCCAAAACTGTGTCTTAAACAAAAATTTCAAAAAGGAAATTAGACCGTATTTAAACTACACACCAAACTAGCCTGTCAGGTTATCTACACAAATTAATATCAGACAAGACTACTCCAAGTTTTAGGGCTACTCCAAAGCCCTAAAACAAGGACAAAACCATAAATGAAACCATAGTGAACCAACCGGCCAGTGATGGCTACTACAACATCTAAGCTCCTCATTCACCTCAACCTTGGACATAATGCTATATACTAGCCTGGTGAATTTGACAGCTGCACTCAGCAAACAGTGTTTTTGATGTAAAGGGTCCCAAAGTAAATAGTATCCAGGCATGTTTGGCTCATGTTGAATGAAGTCATGTGTTATTTTGTAAAATATTAGGTAATTTTCATTAAAGTAATTGTATCAGAGTAACATCAGTGTAACATTTTCCCAGTTTAATAAAAAATTTGATATAGTCTAAAAAATGAAATGTTTCTTAGCTTCTAGGAAGTAGCTAGTCTGTGAGTGAAGATGCTCAGATAGCTGATTTAGGAGATCGATCAGAACTACAGGTAGGAACTTTTTGTAAATCATGTAACAATTAGTCCTTATCATGTGTACCAGTTTAGTCTTTACCAGTGCTTTGTTATTTAATATAAAATAACTTAATATGGAACTAAATATTTAGTAATTATAGTAATATATATTAATAAATAATAATGTCCTTCTTTATTCTTAATCACTTAACATACATGATTTGGCATCGATTCAACAAGTAACCTTACTAGTATTATTACTGGTATTTTCCACAGCAAATAATTCTGAATCAGCTTTACTTTACTCGCTAATAACCAATCCTGAGCCGTAAGTTTTTTTGGCCACATTTACCTTTACTTGGTGAAAAGGAGCCAGTTACTTTAAATTGTTATAAAATAGAATTCATTTTCTAGTCAACACCACACTCCAAAGCTATTTTTCATGTCATAGTGGCATGCTCAGAAAGAAAATAATTTTCAAGTGCTTAAATTTTCAAGAACAATAACCTCACATTACACAGAAAACTAAAAGAATGATGTGGTCAAGCAGTGTAGCCACAACATAGAAATTAACAAAAAATTCCCTGTGTTCAAATTAATTTGCATGCTACTGTTCTACATTATACCCTTTAAACTTGATAACAAAATAGGGTCATCAGTTTGGCCTCTTGTCAGGATTCCACTGATGCAAATGCTTCAGCAGATATTCCATTAGTGTATTTACACAAATATTATTGCCTTTGTATTTGGCATCTTCCAACCACAACAGCCTACCATAACTTAGAATCCTCAACGTTTATCACGCTAACCGATTTGCGGAAGCAAGAGCCCCACGCCTTCCTCTAACACCGAAAGTTTCACATGAAAGCTCTTCCTATATCTAACTTCAATTAGTAGGCTATACACTATATTACTATTACTTGATTGAGTCTGTAAACACCAAAAATACAATCCTTATACCAACAAAAGAAGTGTTGATAAAAAAGGAAAATTTTATCCTACAATTAAATTTATTCTTTATTCACTTAAGAATCAAGAAACAGATTTAATAGAGTTAACAATCCCGTAATGAAAATGTACCGTATCTCTCTGCTCTGGTCCGATTTTGGGAGTGAGGTCAATGCCTACACCCTCCCACACTGCAGCTCCATCCCAGAGTTCTCCACACATCCATCTCATCCTAACAGTGAATATCTCTGCTAGCGAAGCTTGAATATCACTCCTTGGCGAAGTACTAGCCGGGCCCCTAGCCACCTGGATGTCTATTCTATCTATACATCTATAACAGCATCAAACTCCACCATGATTCCATCAAAACCCCCCGGGGCTTTATTCCTATCAGAACTGCAAATTACTTGACGTACCTCTAGTTCTGTAATTTCCACAGATAAAACTCAGAGCAAAAGGCAGAAAATTCCTTTCGGACCCGCAGATTATACCAGATTTCATTAGTCACAACAAATCCGGCAATAAATCATTAAATAGAATATTTAAATCTCACTTTTATTAGAAACAACACCCTGCTGGGTCGAGAGAGCCGACAAAAGAATTTCTTTCTTATGCTTATGATGTCCAAGGACTCTAATAAAAGTAGGCCAAGAATCCCTTTTTGATGTCCTAACCAAATGAAACATTCAGACCTCTGTCTTTGACAGTCATCTACCAAAACCGTTCTCCGTTCAGGATCACTTTCCCGCTGAGCAGTTCTCTTCACAAAAACAACTGTCTAGTTCACCAAGGGGCAATTCTCTCTCGACCTGAACAATGAGGAATTGAATTCTCAGCGGCAGCGGCGGCTCGATAAAAGCCAGAGAAAGTCTTTCTGCCAGATCTTCCAGTTATTTATCATCCAGACGTTGGTCTAAGACACAGTAGTAGAGAAAATTAAAAAATTTAGGCCAGTCCGCCTTCCTGTGCAGGAAGCACCTCTGATGAACAGGGACATTGCAATAAGCATTTTGCAACTACCTAACCAACAAGATAATTAATCGATGATCAGTAGAACAGTCGTCAACAACAGACCAAGCATAATGGTTTGGTGGAAACAAATGTCTCTCGAAACCGTTAGGCAGTATTTGAGTATTATCAGAGATAATCAAGCGGGAATGTAACGTTTTATTGACAGCTTGTTAGGCTAATACGACCTTGTAGGAAGAGAGTGATAGGGGAAATCAGCAAATGATTTCCCAACGTTGACTGAGGAACCTTTCTGGAATATTCTCCTACCATCGGTAATATCAGTATTTGTTACAGAAAACAACCTCCTTCTAATCTACCATTCCAGTACACATTGGTAACTCACCGATATTAAACATTTAAGGCTTCTAATCCATACTTCACAACAAAGCCTTCAACTAATTCACCACTGTCATGTGATTTCACTATGCTAAAGAAACGACTTAGTATTTACATCAGCACCTATCATTATAGGAGAGTTACAAGACAAGAACTCCTACCCCACTTTCTAAATGTTCCTCAGTGGGATCTCTATATTAAAAATACAACCTATCAAACCAAAAATCAAGACCAACAATAACAAGCTTTAACAGCGACATAATGAGCATCAGAAATCTGCCTCAGACAGAATCCAATATCCTCCAACATAGAAACGCCGACATACTGTTACTTCCACTATAAAACTTGTATAAAACCTGTACCATATATGGATGTTATGGTAGAATTATATTGAGGGATCTCCTTTTAACAATTTTATATAACTCAATATGAGAAAGTACCTTGAGAATTTATCTCTCCAAACTAAACCATACAATGAATTAAAAAATACATCTCGACACCCACAATTCTTACTGTCGACAGAATGCTTGCAATCCTTGCGCAACCTTAGACACTAACATTTTGTGAATTAAATTTTAAATACATATTAGTTTTAAGTACTGTCACCACATGAATGACAGAAAATATTAAAATGCTTAATACTTACGCTTAAATACTTGCGTATTTATGAAATTTAATTTGGCTTGTTATATTTTAATTAATTTTTTTCAGGTTGAATTACATTTTTTTAGAGATATATGTCAAGTATTAAGCATATATGTCCATTGCACAATCAAGAAATATGATATCTATAAACATCCAACATCTGAAAAAACTCATTTTGATATAATTTCATTGACAGATATCACTGATTACTTAGTATTTGTTGTTGAAAAACTTGAAACTGACATCAAAACTGCATATCCTGCTCAGCCTGATCATTCTGTGGATGATTATAGAAATTTTATTTTAAAGTAAGTTTTATTTGTTTTGTGTAATATAAATTAGTTGCAAATAAGATTCGCAAGATTCAATCTTATTTGTTCCCACTTATTAGTTTTCAACATTCAACATCAGCTGAATCATAGTTTTATTTTATGAGAGCCGTTCACAAAATTTTTGACAAAGAAAATTTTTTATTTTTAAACATTGTAGTAGTAGCCTTTCAGTATAATACATTTTGACCAACAATTTTCCAATTTTTTAATACCCTTTGATGTGATTTGTCCAATTCTCAAAATAAGCGGTTTAGGTTTGGGGAGAAGTAATTGCTGGGAATCAAATAACGTGAAAACACTAAATGTGAAAACACTTGGAAGTGTGGGTCAAGAGATGTTTGCCTGGTGAAAAATGGACCTTCTTTTTGGCCAGTGTAAACGTTTAAACTGAATATAAGCTCCTTTCAATAAGTCCAGTAGTATGGTCTGTAATATTCCTGGTGATAGACTTACCTTTTTCCAGTAGATTATGAGCACTACACCATGAGAATCACAAAAAATTGGAATCATTAGAATCCTTGAAGAAATTGAATTTAATTGTTTTTGTTTAACTGTTGGGGTTAAACCTTAAAAGTTCTTTATTACATAAAGATGTAATGAACAGCTTTGTTGAAGTTCTTTTTTAATGAATTTTTATCAGTTTTCTTAGAACATTAAAACTTGTGCTTTACTTGATTGCCACAAACAAAGCAAATAAGCACACTCCTCTGAAACATTGCTGTATGCTACCTACAAGATCATACTTTATAAATATCAGTCATTTGATCTTAACTTGTCCCATCTATGTGTCGAGCAGAAAACATTTTGAACGACCCTAGTATATTAACTATAAGTTATTAGTGTAAATAGTGCTATCTTAACCACGAATAGTTCTGCAAAATTAAAAAACATAAGTAAAAGTACTTAATTTAGAAGTGCTGAATTGATTCAGTGACACTCCAGTACGCTCTTCACATGCCGTGTAACAATTCTCGCATACTTTAAGTTTTGGAAATAGGCTGTGAAATATATTTTTCTCTATCTTTTTAAAAATTGTACCGCACTGAATTTACAATAGGATAATAAGTTTATTTTAAAGATATATAACATAAATGGCCTCGTAAGGCTGTCTGAATAAAAATACAGATTTCCACTTAATAAAGATGGAAACTCTCAGATGAGGAATGCTTGAAAAATAAGTACCATTTGGCTTATAAAAAAAGAAAAACAAATTTTTACCAGGTGCTTATGCAAATCAAACCACTTGTCATGAGAATTTCCTTAGTTCATAGAATAAACACTTGCAATGATTTTGAACTACTTTTTGTCATTATTTTTTATATACTCAGAATGCATTATGAAGTTCTCCTGGGACTTTCATAACCTATTCTACTCTTGTAAGTAGTAGGAAAATATTATATAAACATATGTCCTAAAATGCTTAGTTTCAGAGTTGTGGCTAGTGAAAATTGTCGCTCTAATTTCAGCTACCCCGGTGAAGTGAGGTCATAGTGAAATTTTTAGGACGTTGATTAAGAAGCAGAATTTGTGATTTTATATGGTTTTTGAACTGTAAAATCGAATAAATAATACCCAGATCCGTATCTGCAGTAGTTTTTGAGAAAGTATTTGACACAAGTTGGTCGGTCTGTAGCTCGGAGGAACTTCATCCAAGGTCGGTAATGTTTCACATTAAACCAACAGCTGTGTGCTCCAACACAGCCCCATCTGATTTTTTATTATTTAGTAACAAACTTCTATCAAATCAGAAAACAGGATTGTTTTCATGAAACACAACAGAATACTTATTTTTGTAAGAAAGGGTGTTATTATGCTACATTGAAGTTTTTTATCTTCTAACAATTTACTCAGTATAAAATTAAAAAGTTTATCTTTTACAAGAAAAATATTACTTTATCAATAAATTTTAAAATACTAATTGAAAAAATTAAAAACTTAAATTTTCTTTTTCTTAATATTTCCTTAATTGTGAAGTATTTTTTATGTTTAGTGTCTTTATGTATTGACTTTATTAACATTGTTTCACGTGTGTACTTTTTAAATTACTAATAGAGGAGAGACTTTAATCATATCATTTTTTTATATAATTAATTGTGTATTTTGTGGTGCTAGGGGAAATGTTAGGTTTTTGTTGCTAGGACATTTTTTTTATCTATGGGAAATAAATCTATCTATCTATCTTGCTGATGTGATCTGTGTAATGATTCTTCTGCACATGTAAAAGATTTATATATTTAATCAAATTTTAAAAAGATAAAATTGAAATTAAAGTTAATTAAAATTTGAAAAATCCCTGTTTATTTTTTATACTAATCTATATTTAAGACAACATTTTGCTTTAAAATTTATTTACTGATTTCAACTATTAACAATAATTTAAAGGTGAGGTAATTTTTTTCTAGGCCATTCTTCATTATTATTGATATAATTATAGAAAACAAATATATAATTTTAAGAAAACCCTCAACAAAAAAAGATCACAAAGGAATTGAGCAGGTATTTGTAATTTATTTTTGTATTAACATATAACACGTATATCTGTACTGGATGGGTTAAGTTTTATTTTATTATTGATTAATAAAATAAAATAAATTGGTTAAATAAATTTATTATTGGTTTATTTTATTTATTGGTCAAATTCTATGGACATTGTGACGGTACAATTCTCAGCATCTAATCTATTTAGGACATATTGAGGATTAATAAACCATATCATTGTTATTATATGGACATTCATGACATTGAGTTGCACAAAAACCAAAAAATCTTTGTTTTTAACCAAATGAAGAAGCATGATGTTTGTTTGTTTGCTGTATATGTTAACATTTTTATTGTAGGTTGAAGCCCAGCTTTAATAAATTGAATTAATGAACTATGAACTGTGAGCCTCTATCACTATGTTAGCTGGGTTTGGACTAAATGATCAAAGCAATCAAATGAATAATATTACAGAAATAATAGAATTAAATTTTCATTTCAGGAGAAGAAGAAGCATATGGTGCTTGCTGAAACCAAGCAAAAGAAGCATGGTTTGTTTGCTGTATGTGCCCACATTTCTATTTTGAATGAAGTGCTTCCTGGAATTTGCTTTCTTTTAGTGAACGTTATTTAGTTACAAAATGACAGTCTGACTGTTCTTAGTTTAAACTCTCCCTTTCTTGGAATTATATAAGCCACTCATAGTTGGCAAAAATCATTCTTTCTTTTAAGTTTTGAACATTTCAAGTGTTTCAGCTCTATTTTCAAACAAACTTTTATCACTGTTGTTTGTTTTTCTATAAAACCTAACAAAATGTCATAATAACAATTGACTGTATCAGCTGAACAGGTTGAAACTTGTACAATATATAAAAACTTTTGATGACAGATCACCAGCCATCTCCTTATTACTTGCTCGGTGGGTGCACGTGAGAATCTAGGTAGGTTTCAATGCTGAGGATATCTGAAAAGCCAGAGCACCCTTAGTTTCTTGTAGGCAGTTGTCAGATGAAGCAACTCAAGGACACTTCCTGACTAGTTGCTGCTATAACTAGCTTAATTACTCAAGAGCCTACAGGAAAAGTCGAGCCTTCTAATCCCTCCTCTCAATAACCAATGATGATTCAACATATCTACATATCATAAGTTCAAATAATTTTGAATGATTCATCAACAAAGCTTTTGCAATCCCTGGCTTTATTTTTGCAATTGTCCCGTCTTTCTGTGTGCTTTCTTTTTCTGGTTGTAAAGAATTAAGAATTGTTCATACCATTGTCTGAGCTATTTAGTACTTCCTCTATCTTCTTATTGTTGCCAAAGTTGGTGCCACGTAAAAACTCTTGAGGGCCAAACAAAAAGTCTGATGGTGTGAGATTGAGATTGGAACTGTAAGATGGATGTAGCAACTCCTCCTGACCCTACTATTGAATAGCTTCCAAACTACACCTTTTGAAAGAGAACCAGGATGTTTCCTCTTTATTACAGTTTCACTTTATTTTCTGGCACATAACAATATTACTGTGTTGATATATGTTATTTTTCACTGAGCTTCCACTGTGATTTATCAGTGATACTTGTTCTGCCAGATTTAAACCATTCGATCCACTTAAAGAAAACATTTTTTACCACACAGTTTTAACAAGAGTAAATTTCACTGTTTTCAACTGATATTGATATGCACCATGGTCCCCCAGCTTGTTGAACGAGACGCTTTTAGTTTATTTTGTTAAATAGTTTTTCTGCTGCTGCCTTTTAGGTAGTACATAGATACTGATCAGTTTCTTAGTATATAATATGACACATTGCTGCAATTTCCATGTGTCTTGTGAATTTCAACCTTCCAACCCCTCTGTAATCCTAAGATTTGGAGGTGTCCTGCAATCTTCACGTGTTTCCACAAGAGAAATATTAAGGATATTTATTTCACTATGAACTGAAAGACGCAATAAGGTCATGTAGAACAAGGATCCTTTCCATGCTTACCTTATCATAGACAAACTTGCTGCTCATTTACAGTTTGCATGATGGCTTCTCTTTTCTAATCAAAGGCGAGCATGAAACCATGCTCGCCTTTGATTTTTGTTTCATGCACTGTCTGATTTTTTTCTTTTTTTTTTGCTGCTACCTGAAAAATTGCTTCAGCAATGTTCTGCTCTCAGTCTTTCACATATTTCCATATCACAATAACCGGTTTGCAGATATCTGATCTATTACTGAATCACTGAACCCCATGAAATTTCTTATATCCTTATTTATCACAAAAAAATTGTAGAAAAATTAGTTTTTATCATCAACAGAATATTCTTAATAGATAATCTGTGTATTAGCTTTCTATGTAACTTTTATTAAAAATATGTCCCACTTAACTAATGTGCTTTGTGTTATCCGTTGATGAGTGTGGCTCCTTTGAGGCAGAAAAGCAGTGCTTACAATCAAGTAGAAGAAATTATAATAGGCCTTTATTAATCTCAAGGTAATTTACAATCCTTTTTAACCTGGCTTTATTATTATGGTGTTCCAGTGGTGCTGCAGCTTGTTTTTTTTATTCAGCTTTTGATAAAACCATTGAGTCGATTTTATGTGGAACTGAAGTAATATTTCATAAGTAACTTCCTTAAAATGAGCTTTTAATAACAAATCAAAAAGCAGAAAAAAATTGAAACAAGTGTTATAATCTTTTTCACATTGTTTTTTCTCATGTTCTTATTTATCGACTGGTATAAGTATATAACTATATAAGAGGAAATTGATGGTAATAAAAGTTATTTGTTCAGTCAACCAAATAACACCCAAAAATGCAATCTCTATTTTAATTAACATCTATAGAAAACTGTATATGAAAAGATGTTGAATCCAGTTTTCTTGGTGACAAAATGGTTAATTAATGAAAAATATTACATTTAGTAAAATAATTCTTATCTTTTATGGGTTAAAATATTATTTGTTAAACTACTTTTTATTAATCTGAAAAAAAATGTAAGTAAAATTTAATATTTATTATGTTTATTGGAATCTGTTAAAATGAGCCAATTGATGGACTGAAAAATAAATACAATATATTAATTTAATTTTTACATATCTTTTTATTTTATTGTTGAATATTTTTTTTTACAGCTGTATTACATTTCTAAAAATCTTCTTACTATCTTTGAAAAACTTAACAAAATATTTGGAAGGAAATTAGTGCCTGGTTCAATGAAACCCGTTACTGAAAATACAAAATATGTGTTCTTCCATGCTCAGGTACATTATAAGAAAATTTAAATATGTAAATTATCTATAATATTAAATAAAAGTGGTAAAATTTACATGTCTCTGTTTAATATACCTTGCTGCCACTCTTAAAACTGTGAGGAAAATGTACTTAAACACCACAGTTATAAAAGTTATAAATAAGTTTTACTTACTGTTTAAAAATAACTAAAATAATGAGTGTTCTTCTCACTGGCTTCCATCTGTTCCAGTTTCTTCTTCAAGTCTGCCTGACTAACTTGATCATGTTCAAAACTGCTTTTAAAGCTTCTTTTATATGGACTAAATCTTCAGATTTCAAAATTTAAATAGATACTTTACTTGGGTTTATACACTTTCATACACTAAAAGTTTACATTCATAATTTAATGTTAAAATAGCATATTATATGCCAATTTTCAAAGAATTTATTCACTTGGGAATTCATGCCCACACAAAATTGTTAAATCCTTTTGGCTAAATTTCTGAATACTGAATTTGTAGTCAGAATTACATCTTGACGTAAATTACTGCTGCATGCAGATAAGTGGTTTTTTAAATTTACATCTGAACTCTGGCCATTAGGGGATAAGCTTTGTCGCAGTTACCTGTGATCCCTTTTGGGAGTATATAGCCCATAAAATTTTCCTTATTTTCTAGATTGCCAATACTTCTTCTTATGGCTAAACATAATATAACTGCAGTATATCATCTCAGCATCTTTTAGTCTAATTTCTTCCTCCCAATTTTTTTTCATCATTCAACTTTTACACCTTTCAAATATTTTTTCCAAGGTCTTAACTTCAAATCCATCCAGTTCTGTATGTGACTAAAACCCCTGTACTGTCACCATCCCCAAGGTACTTCAAATATGTGACATTATTATTGGGAGTTCTGAAACAATTGCTGAACACTGGTCACTTCATTGCACCAGTTGATCCATCAAAGTGCAGGTATCTCTAGAATGATCCTTAGTACACATCTGACAGTACTTTCTCATTATTGCTACATCTAAAACATTTTCTACATTTACACTAGTTACACTAACAAATCCATTCTTCAAGTTTAGCCTCATATTTGCCATGACCTGTCAATAGCAAAAGCAATAACATTGTTCTTTCACAGCTTCTTATAATGCTACTCATACTATTTTTAGTACACAGTTCTACTGCTTCACCAATTATTTCAGTATACTTCTTACAACTTTGGTGGAGTAAAAGGGAGATCTATAAGTACACAACATTTTATTTGCACTAAGAACTTTTTCTATTGACCTCACAACATGGACAGATTTTAAATTAACAAATACTTTTCTTTCATGTTACTTGTTTCTAGTAAAGCTAAAATTTTGTGATAAAAAAGAAGAGATTATTATATTGGAAATGTCAGACAGTTTGCTTTTTTTATTACATAGTTTTTCAGTTGTTGCCATTTCTCTTTTTAATTATTGAATGACTTTTGCAGCGTAGATTGGTACAATTATACATGAAATTATACATGTGCTCACCATATGTTAGAGAATCAGTTTGTGGGTCAATCTACTGTAGAAGAAAATCTAAGGAATTTTTTCTTGTACCATTTGGGAGCATATGAGGATTAGAAAAACAATGAAATAATGTAAAGTCTGGCACTACAATTGCTAGTCTTATTAAGTGGAGCTCTTGCAAGGGCCAAAGTCTTTGAAACAGATTCTGTGAGATGTAGCCAACTACTGGTTTCTACAAAAGAAACTTAAGCAACATGAACACATTATGTATTAAAATATTTAGCATATGAAAACTCAAAAATTTCTTGATGTTTAATGAGATACCATAAATTCAGTATTTGATGAGTAATGCATTGCTGCATATTTGTGAGGCAAAATATTAATATAATGTTGCTAAATTATTTTTCTGTTTTCATTTTGTAAAACACATTTTGCTCTCACAAATTATTAGTTAGTAGTTAGTTTGGAAGAAGTCTTCCAAATCAGAACACAAAAACAGTCTTCTGTAATGTTGTCATCTTAATTATTTTGTCTTCTAACTAAACCTTAATCTGATTATTCCCTTCCCCATCTTCAGCATACATACATACGTACTGTCACCGAATGACTTCGGTTTTAAGGCACGTGGCACCTTAAAATCTTATGGTAGCATTGATAGGGCTATTTGACGTTATTGGAGTGATGGACCTGAACAGTGCCATCACTCCAAAAACCTTTGTGTGTTTGTGAGGTAGCCTAAAGAATCCAGGACTCTTCGCACGTCAGTCCCTATTTTCAACTTGCGATGCAATGCCATGTAACAGTTACAATCCACAAGGATGTGGTGCAGTGTTAGTTGGCAGTCACAGCAAGCACAAACGAGTGAATCTGTCTGAGTCATTTGCAAACGCCAAATAATGATCTCCTCTTGACTATTATTTCTGCATGAGGAGCTTCACAGTGTGAAACTGTGACACTATAGTATAGTTAATGTATAGATTGGTATAGTTAATGTTGTAGACTGTAGCATTTTATTCACTTTGCCACTCGATCATGAACCACCCTCCTCTGAAAACAGAAAGTCGTTCAAAAGAACGTGATTGATAAAAGGAGGTTGGAAACAAGATTCTTTTGCTGCACTGTCAGCCCACTCACTGCCGGAAATTCCAATATGGTTGGGTATCCAGGAGAAGCTCAGTTATATTATGTTTACTTAATTGCGAAATAACACACTGAATCTCACACACAATAGGGTGTCTGAAGTACATGTCACTAATCGCCTGTAAGACATTCATGGAATCTGAGCAGACATGTTGAAATGTTGGGTTAATTATATTTAAACTTTATTAATAGCCTACAGCTCTGCAAAAAAATACTGATGATGCTGGGTAGGCCACATGTGTGTTCTGTTGTCAACCACAAAACACAACGAACAGAATTAACGTTTTTAGAGCCGTTCGTATAAATTATAGTATTAGGATTCACTCTTTTTATAATGTAAAATTTTTTTTGATAAGATAACCGGGTTTGTATAAATTGACAAAGAGCAAAGCATTATTCAACAAAAGAAGGCCACCAAGGGGGGTAATAATATGGAGCAACACTACAGACTGGAGGAGGTAATTGTGTATTTTGAGTTAAGAAAAGGCGGTGAGTGGACCAGTAGATCTCTGTTCTTCTTGATATCTGTTAACATGCTGGTTGGTTGAAAATATTGCATCAAAGATTGGATGATTTGGTTGCTCTTTAATGCGAGCCACATAGGAGCTTATCGTTCACTTTCGTCTATTTAAAAAGAGATGGCTCGCCACCATCCACCAGCAGACTTAACCACGGGGCTGTATCGATCATCTGTAGAGCATGCGATGGATAAGCAACGCAGCCGTAGCCTAAGCGGGAACGAACCATAACTTGGTAGAAGCGCAACATGCATTTACGATCGACTCCTCAACGGGTATTAGTTAGAACTCTCAGTATGTTTATAATTTTAAATATTTTACGTTCACCTCCTTCAAATGTGTGTATGACTCAACTGGTTCAATATATACACAGTGAGGGTCAAATGCACAATATATACACAGCGAAGCAAATGCACTTCGTTTTCTTCAGAGAAAACGTGAATCCAGTCCTCATATACACCACGATTCTAAAGGTTTGAAGCAGCCTAATGTGTTTTGAAGCAGCCTCTCGTGTGTAGCTAGTTTCAGAAGCTATATAAATTTTTAAATCATCAGCAAATAAAGAACACACAACGGATTTTTGCATATAGTTTGTTATACTATTAATGGCTACGGCAAACAAGGTAAAACTGTGGATACTTTACTCGGGTACTTTCTAGTGTGAAACTTTCGGATATCGTCGTTCCAACTCGAACTCTAAAGGACCGATTATTGAAGAAACCCCTAATGAATGCATGTTGTAGATTCACTTGTACATGAAGTGTATTTAGGACTCCCATCCGCCATGGCACGTCTGTACGCCTTTTGCAAATCGAAAATACAGCAACCAGGTGTTGGCAAAGTAAAAAGGCGTTTTGAATAATAGCATCACGGGTAACTACGTGATCAATAGACGATCTACCTTGGCGGAAACTGCATTGTTCTCTGGCAGTTAGATGAGTTCAACACGCAACGCCGTAGAGGAAAGGTGATTGTTAGGACAGCTCCGCTGAGTTTTTTTCATAATATTGGGATTATTCTCAATATTTCTTGTTATTTTGGTTATAGTTTGAACTGTTTGCCCTTTTATTAATTTTATTGTATGATACGTTGATGTATTTGGGTATTTAATTTAGAATTGTTTTTTTTAGGGTATATAGTTAGCTTAGGCTAACTGGGCTATCTACAGAGTCCGGCATATAAACCTGACAATTTTTGAGGGATAATAATTAAACTGTGTTTCGTACTATTAAAACATTTAATATAAAATCAAAGATCAATTTTTGCAATTTATAGTGAATTACTTACATAGATTTCTTTTTTATTTGAATATTATGTCGTCCAAATGTTTTCCATTACTCCTCACACACTCACTTAACCTCATTCTAAAATTTGACATTGCTCGCTCAATCATCACTTGTGGAACTGCTTCAATTACTCGTTGAATGGCCTCCTTGGCCTCTGCAATTGACTGTGGTCGAGTAGCCAGATCAGGTGAACGTGCTGGCCAAGGATTGTCGCCAAATCGGGAAATCAAACGTCCAGGAAAGGTTTCTCGCAGAACATCCATTGTGATTCTCGCCGTATGGGCGGTGGCACCATCCTGTTGAAACTAAATTTCATGTCCTTGAAAGTCATTCAGTTTCGGTCGCAGAAATTCATTCGTTTACGTATCGATAAGATGTTATTGTTACTCTGCGATTTAACTCCTCAAAAAAATATGAGCCAATTATGCCGAATTTTGAAACCGCATACCACACTGTAACTTATTGACTGCGAAGTGGTTTTTTAAGAATTTGCCGTGGATTATGCGAAGCCCAATGATGATAATTTTGTTTATTCACAAATCCTGACAGAAGAAAATGCGCCTCATCACTTAAAAGAATAATGCCATCCTGGTGAACATTTTCAAGGATGACCTTGCAAGCTGCCCAATCATTTGCATTAAGTTGCTGCACTAACATCATCTTATACGGATGGAATTTCAGGTCGTCATGAAGAATTCGTCGTACACTTCGATCAGAAATGGGTAGCGCAGCAGCATGTCTCGCTGCTGAACGTCGTGGAGACCACGTAACAGCTAACCTTACAGCGTTAATGTTTTCAGGCGTTCTTACAGTTTCATTTTTAAAGCAGACGATGTGTTCCTAAAATTCTTCACCCACAATATCGTACTCCTACTAGGAACAGACGTGTCGATTTAAATTGAAATGTCTGCGAAATAAACGCTGTGTTACAATAACAGAGTCATTATTTTTAAAATAGGCTTCAATTACAAACGCTCGTTGCTACCCGACCTCGACATACTGGCTACTGAAATAGCATGAATAGACCTGTCGATGTACAACACTCCCACCTTCTCATTGACAGTGGTGCCAACGTAACAATTACTACAAAATCGTCAAGATTTATATGCCGAACCCTATATTAGGATAGTTAGTTTTAATAAACTGCCTCTCAGGGCAGGGGTAAGTTATTTGTAAGTATATCTTGATGAGTTTCTTAGCATTTATTTTATTTTTGATTAGCCAAATTATTTGGTTTTTATTTGTATTTAAGTTTATATAGTTGCTAGGTGGGCTACCACTGGCCGATCTTTTGTTTACAAGGTCTGCCAATGGTCAGTTAGTTTTCTTGCCGCTGGTGGGCTGCTTTTTACTTCCTTGTACAAAGTAAAGGAAGTATTGTGATCGCGAAAAATTTCGATTTCCAGATTTCAGCGGAAATATTCATTTTAACCATATCTGAATCCACAATTTGACTTGTTTCGGTGTGACATCTGTACGTATGTATGTATCTCGCATAACTCAAAAACGATTAGCCGTAGGATGTGTGAAATTTTGGCTTTATTACTGATGTTACATCTAGTTGTGCACCTCCCCTTTTGATAGCAGTTGACTTAACCAAACGTACCCAAAAATTCCTAAATCAAAAAAATTTGGATTTGGATTTTCTCTTAACTGCAATAATAAGCCCTCATTGAGATATTTTCAATGATATACATAAGTGGTACTTTTCATTGTTTCCAGAGTTAAAATTAAATTAAAATAAAATTTGAAATGAAATATTTTGAGCTTAGGGAAAGGCACATTGGTTCAAATGAGACTTCATCTCCTTTTTTAACTTTTTTTTTAATTTAAATATATTGATTTATTAATAATTATTCACCTCTCATTGTAAAAAAAAAAGTTTTACGTTAAATAATAATTCAGTTAATATCAGAAGTTTTAATGAAATAAAATGTTATGTACTTTTCATTTTCATTGGGAGGACTGGGTGGTTCTGTTAACTTAGGGAATTCGAAGAGAGATATGAGTCGCTAATGAAGTATTTAGAAAATCCTAAGTGTGGTCTCGGTAAAGTGCGTCAATGACTAATAACACATCTACGGGAGTTCAAATTGGCGGTCGCAGGCTTAGCTGACGGACACGAAAGGCTTGCTAGTAAGCCTGTTGAGGTATGTGAGGTCGTTGTAAAGGAGATTCAGTCCCTGTTGTAGCTTCACAGTCAGCACAGACGCAGCGTAAACGATATGCTGAGATGTTAAAGAAAAAGAGTTTGAGAAAAAGGGAAAAGAAAGAGTTTGTTCTGGAGAGGCAACCGAAGGTTGCTTTCGTGAACCTAAAGGAAGGGATTCCAGTTAAACCACTAAGGAGATTAAGGATGAATTCTAAGTCGTCCTGAGAGAAGAGGTCGATCCGAAATTTTAAATTTGAGGGAGACAAGAAAAAGAGGCTTTGATGACTCTGAATCAGTGAGAAGAACACAAAAATGACAGACGGTCTTTAAGGCTGACTGTCGTTTATTATTTAAAATGAGTAGGCGCAAAGTAGAGTGCTACCATGAGGTATTCAAGGTGAGTACTGAACTTTCAAATCGCTTCATTGCAAGAGGTAGATTGCTGATTTTTCTTCGTGTCGTGTCAAGGAGTATGTTGATATTCAGAGGTGTTTTTAAGTGTTGCCAACATGGACACAGAGTGAGGTTCTGCAAATGTTCTGTTGCAGTTTGTGTTCATTGTGGTGACGAATGGCACAAGCGAGAGGATTACCCTAAGAAGTCGGAGGGTCCGACTTGTCCTAATTGTAGGCATGCAGGTAAAAATCATAAGCACTCTGTGAATAGTAGAGATTGTGGATTCTATCAGAGAGTTGTTTGTACTATTACAGTTCATTGTCTTTAGATTGTTAGGATCAGTCAAGTTAAACGCACCAGGGTGCTTATATTGTCCAAATATTGCTTGGAGAGATTGCTTTACAACAAGGTTTGGATGTTGTTTTGTCCCAGCATCCTTACGTTATTTCTGGTGAACTGCCAGGTTTTTCCCGTTGGAAGAAGTTTAATTGTGGTCCCGATAGCACAATCCGCCCTTCTGTGCAGGAAGGAGATAGATTGCATTTTCATCGGACAGCTCTCAAATTTTCATCTTGTCCGTTTGGATGTTAACAAGTTGCATCTTTATGTTACAAGTTCATATTTCCAGTAATTGGTATCCCGCTGATCGTCATCTTGAGACTTGGGATAAAATTCTAAGATTCTCTGGTCCCAGTAGCGTATTACAACATCCGCACCTTATAGGAGCGGTTGTTAATGCTAAGTCGCTTGTGTGGCACAGTAAGTTTGTGTGGCACCGATGATTGTGAATTGATGTCACCATTACTTGGTTTTTTTTTACCTGCTAATATTTGTGGCTGGAAGGTGGTGGATGATTGCTCGAGAGATCATCGGCTGATTGTATATGAGATCGTTTGTGGATTGAGTGATCACTGCCGATGTGATGTTCCAATTCAGTGGGGTTGTTTTCTGCACAGGCATGCGGACTGGAAAAAGTTTGTTGATTTTCTTTCAGCCAGACTTTGTGTCTTGGATTGAGGTCTGGATGCTCAAGTCTGGGGGATCTGGCAGTTTGTCTGGCACCCTGAGCACTCAAGTCCCTGTATTTCTGGTCGAGAGAGGTTGGCTCCATGTTGGAGCAGGAAATTGTCAGCATTGAAGCAGGTTATAATGAGTTTAAGGCATAGATGTAGGAAGGACGTTTTTCTGTCTGCCCTCTCGACCAGGTTAGGTGTAATATCATGTGTAGTATATTAGGTGTATTACATGTCTAGTATAGTACACTAGTTATTTAATTAATTGTTGCCTGATGACAATGAAGTTGGTGAGACCGCATACCATCTGCAGATTCGCCTGAGGTTGCCCAGTTTCGTGGGGATATGGTATTCTTGGAGACTGCTGAGGCCGAAGTGCATCAGGCTATCTGTAGTCTGGGTAGGGGGAAAGCCCAAGGCTTCGATGGGACAACTGCAAAGCTCCTTGTTCGCTCAGTTTTGGTGGGGGAGGGGGGAGTGTGAGATCATCACATGCGTGTTTAATAAATTATTGTTTGCAGGATATTTTCTGATTTGCTGGATTGTCTGGAAGGGGATTGTCAAATTGCTGTTTAAAGAGGTGACAAAGATCCCACAGTTACTACTTACCGTATAGGCCCTGACATTACTGCCGGTTATTGGCAAGGTCTTCAAATCTTTGTATAAACGAGTGATCCGCAGCGATTGTTGATGGATAAACAGTACGGGTTTCGACCCGTAATGGACACTAAGAATGCCATACTCCGTGTGATGAGTGTGGTTGCTCAACCTGAACTACATAAGCACCCTGGGCATTAAGTTGAACCTAACCACCTAAGGAGTTACAGCACAGCTCAACGGCCCTTGTGGCCCACTAACAAATGGGTGGTCATGATTCTTACGCAATTTTTACAGTTAGCACAGGCCTTGTGGCCTCCTCACCACATGGGCGCACACCAAGGCAAACTTACAAAATTTGGCCCTGTGATTCTATCTTCAGCACTTTTAAACATCTTAAGCCGATCCCTTAGTGCACGCCTGCAGTCTACCAGAAAGAACAACAGGCTGCCTTGATTTTGCAGATGTTAGAGGGATGAATTTATTCATACTATCGAGAATTTGGTTTGTAAACTTGGCAAGTCGGATGTGCTACCACACTCTTAATACTGGCGAAAGGAATCCTTGTACCCAATCCAGTTCGCTTTCTGAACCTCGCGTCTGGGTGTCTGATCTGAGGCAAATCACCATTACCGACTGAAATTACAGTCTGTTAATAATCGCTGCCAAAGAAGTTTTTGGAACCAAGTAAGACGTGGAAAATAGGTAAGATGAGTTTCACCAGGTTAGACGTGTGAAAATATCCTTTACACAAGGATAGATCCATGAACGAAATTTACCTGATGAAGATGACATAAAATGTGTAAGATCCATCATTAAATAAGCAGAGATCTATGTTCTGCCTCCGTCGATCAACTATTTTGCCTCGGGGACAACGAGTCCCATGAATAGTAATGGGCGTTGATATCGCCAATTATTAGAGATGGTAAAGGAATCTGGTAAAATAGACTGGACAGATCATCCTCACTGATATAAGAATTAGGAGGAAGAATTATTTTATAGGTATTCACTTTGAATGGCGCCAATATCTTCACTGAGACTGCAGGAATGTTTTCACTAGCGTAACATCAGGTGGCTATTACGATTTCCTTCAGGAAAACGGCCACACCTTCACGTCATGTGCCCTCAGTTTGACAGTCGCATCTTTAGCAGCAATTGTGATCTATCACAATAGCAAGTGATAGCGAGTCTATTTGTGAAAGGACACATCATCCTGGAGACTGAACTGAGTTTCCTGCACAGTATTAAAGGATTTTCTTCCTTTAGAAGGATTTCAATATCCTCGCAGTGAGAACGAAGATCGCAAACATTCCAGTGAATAACATTTGTACCCTTAAATACTCTTTTCCTGTTATTACACAGTTGCCAGCAGATTATTTGTTAAATACTATTTGGTTTTTCTATTTGCTGTTAATAATTTTCAGGAAGTGCTATGCTTATTAAAGCATACCATCGGCCTCCACATTCTTGATTAGAACTTGAGATAGTTGTGGGGACTTGAAAGCCTGGGAGACCGGAGATTATGAACTAGGCGACGATCTTTTTATTGATCCCTTCATATAGGAATCTTTGTAGTTTGCTGCGTTGTTGGTGCAGCAGGAATATTATATTGTGGTGTACAGATTAAAGTGGTTTTCGATAAACCACTATCGGTCTTTCCACCAATAATACTTTTCTTCTTGTTGGTATTCTTAGTCCCTAACAAAATGGATGTGAACGTGGCAACCTGATCAGATAATCTGAAAAAGCTGTTAAAATTCTGCAGGATCCGCAATACTGATTACTCGCATTTGCAGGGATTTGGTTTGATGTAGCGGCTGCTGAAAAATGGACATCTGTTTTGAGTTTGTCTTTATACTCTTTTCGTACAGCCATAAAAGATAGATTCTGCTCTGTACAAATTTTGAGTATTCCCATCTCGTGAGCAAGCTGAATGTGATTCCCCATAGTTAAGACATTTTTCTTCCTCCTAGTATTCACAGTCTTTGTGGCCTTCTTTTGTGCATTGATCACATATTGCAGTGTTCAAGTAAGAAATTGTAGTGTGGCTATACCTTTGACACAGTAAACATCGCTGAGGGTTGGGAATGAATGGTCATACACGAATAGACATGTTAACCCCACTCATATTTTCTCTGATGGTAAGGGAACGTTAAACGGTAGTATAAGAGAGGGAGTAGGTTCCTCCATTCCGCTCTGATGTTTCATAATTCGTCTCACCTCTACAACATCTTTGGGATGAGGTCCATCGGTAATCAAACAAACATTGATCCCCAAAAGTCTCGGCAAAAGATTACTCCTCAGCTGTGGTATTCAAGGATTTGTGGCATACTGATTTTATGCCCATACCACCCTTGTTGGTGAGACATAAGGTGATCGATTCTCTTCGTCACTAAGTGTGTCAACCAGTATCGTTCTGTCCCTCTATGGCGTTCTTTGTGAGATCCTTTGATGATGGAGCCTCCTTCCTGATTGCTTTGAAAAACAACAACAACAAATCTTAAATTCTTATATTCTGGATGTGAGATAGTGGTTTCTGGTTAGTACCTAGTGTTGTGAGGGTGGTGGTTTTTAAGAGGACCATCAATGATAATAGTGTTTTTCAGAAGACTCTGAAATTCTGATCCCAGTACCTGGGAAATACAAATACACAGGCTAAGGCTAAATGCAGTTTGGTTTGCCCAGGTACCCAGAAGATATCATTGAGACTCCCTACATAGAGGCATGCACCCAACTGCACAATATTTCCACCTTGGGTTACAGTTGTGTTTTGTTAGGTGTCAAAATGACACTGAGTGTAAATGTAAGAAGAAACTGTGTAGAATGTTGTTTTGTGTAGTGTTAGTGTATGTGTATGTATATGTGTATAGTGTAATGTGTTCTGCAGCTCTGTGTAGGGTGGGAAGAAAAGCAGCAGAGGCTAGGGCCGTGGGGACGCCAACTCCCCAGTCGTAAAGAATAAGACTTTCCCTGGGGGTATAAAAAAATTCTTTCTAATTACAAGTTAGGTTTTTCAGTTGTTGCTATTTGTCATTTTAATTGTTGATTGACCCTTGTAGTGTAGATTGGTTCAATTAGATCACTGTATGTTAAAAGTATCATTGTGATTTGGTGGAGGGAAATTGGTTTTATTGTGGGACAACTTACTGTAGAAGAAAAGCTAAGGAATGTTTTCTTGTGTTTTATAATTATTTTTTGCTGTTTTGCAGAAAGATTTACCAAATTTTCTTGCAAATTCTATCATTCCTGACTATACATATTTTCCACGTGAATTTCAAACAACACATAATGATGTAAGAATGATTCTTCCAAAAACTTTAAATGAAACTATTTCTGAATCAAAAAATCATGTTTTATCAGTAAGTATTTAATTGTACTTTTGCAAAAAACTTTAAAGTAAAACAAACTGTGCAAGTACAATCATATATGTGTACAGACATAACAAAATATGAATGCATTGTTGTCATGGTTTTTTGTTATGTTTTTTTGTTAAGGGTAAGTAGCAACTTTTATGATAATATGGGTAATTGTTGCACTATTTATAATGGAATTTATATTAAACTCATTTTATACCCTATTTAACGTGCTCATTTGTGATTTCAGTATTTCTGTTTGTAGAGCTCTGCTAAAGAATTGACTGAATTTGTTTTCATGTCCTAATTTACTGGAAGGCTGAATTTATTTCTGAAGTAATCTGTTGAATCTGAAATTCTGATTCAATGAGATTACATGAATGAGTCTCTGGTGAGGTGTTTTATAATGAGTCAACAAGTCTAGAACAGTTAATTAATGATCTGTTGATTTGTTAATGATTTTTCAACTTATTAGAATTATACATTGTAGTGTTAATTTTTACATTCTTAAAGGACATTTAATGCAAATGATCTAAAACATTAGCGATTGGTTGCTTGATTTACTCTTACACATTCCATCAGAGATGGTGTGGGTGTAATGAAGTAGTTAGAATTTGCAACATTATCTTCATCTGGGAACACTGAAAAAATTTTTAATTTATCACACTAGAGACTTTTTAGGCTGTAAATAAATGGTTTACTACAAAAATTGTAACAAAATACAAGGTTATGACTGAACATTTCCAATGAGCAGAGTTTGGCATGTTTTAAATAACCAGATCTTATTAATTAACTGGAAAGATTTAAACTGTTTGTGAAATTTATTCTCAATAATACCAGTCTTTTTACAGCAGCATGCTAAAAGTGATTTTTTTTTTAAATTTAAATGTTTGGAATTATTTATTTGTATTAGAAATACATAAAATTAATTCCTTTCATATGAGTCATTTTTACTGAAAAGAAGAAAGTGTGTAAGGTACAAAGTTTTTATTAGTGGATGGGGAAACTGCATGTCTGTTAATATTCTATAGATTAACAAATATTTTTTTGTTGTAGATTATTGCTTTTGCAAAGGATCCGTTTCGATGGAATCCTTACGAACGTGTTATGGACTCTCTTATCATATATATTTTTTTTGAAAAGGAAGTCATTGAAAAATATAAATGTAAGTTTATCCGCTATCATGTTATTTTAGTTACATAAAGTTCAACGTTGTAATATTTGTTAAAAATTTAAATCTTGAATTTATGTCTGCTCAATAGAATATAATTTTAATTTTGCATTTACAGATTTGAAGACTTTCAATCAGGATAAGTGTTCTTTATCCTAAGCAATTAAAAGGGTAAATTACCAGTTCTGCAATAACTATTTAATTCAGATAATGTTGTCAAAGATGGTGTCTACTTAACTGTAGATCCCCAACATTATTCCTAAAAAGTAAAAGAGTAACAAATGTCTTAATGCAAATGAATAAAAAATTCAAGTACATAAAATTAGTTGGGAATATTGAGACTATTTTATAAGAAATGTGTATTAAAGATAAAAAAAATGTTACGTCCATCATGGATGGATGGGTGTCAACTTTTTGCTTTTTACTGGCAGAATTTTTAGAATCCTCTTGATTACAAACTTACTGTAAGGTAGAAATTCCCAATTCACTGTTTTTCATTCAGCTTATAGTTGTAGCTGAAAATATTCCCATCTCCAGATGGGTACTCATAAATCGGGAGGGGAGGGGGGTAACATCTATTTATAAGTTACCAATTACATCATGCGGAATCAAAATGAATTTTGGGTCTCTCTTACAGATGGAAATTCAACAGTACTTGAAAATAGTGTTATACAGCATAAGAGAAGAAATCATTTTTTTTTGTACTTCATCCATGAAAATAGGGGGATAAAGAGTTTGTGGTGTTTACCCAATGGTGGTTGTCAACCGGCTTTGACTCACAGGCATCTCATGTCCAGAGAACCAGTCCCCTATTTGCAACATTGCCAATGCCCTCTTAATAGCAGTCCATATCCTGACTGGATTCTTTGTTCTAAGCTGTATACATACTGGATGTATACAACTTCAACCCAAACAGAGGAGTTGGCTTGAACCGCAATTGTTTGTTACTTTTTATGTTGCTGCTACTATTATTATTCATTGTGTGTGTTATTACTCTTGTCTGTTGTTTTCAATTGTTTGTGCTTCAGTGCAGTACAGATTTGTTCTTTGCAGTCACTTTTCGAAAGTGCCTAATTTGATTTCTGAGCTTTAATTTTAATTTTTGAGTTTGTGCATTCTGGTTCCTTTCAAGAAACACATCTAATACTTGCCCATTTAACAGATCGTGAATAAGAGTACAGTAAGAGTACGCAATCAAATTATTCACTAATGTGTGTGTATGTGAGGTTTTACTTTTTACATATTACAGGTTTTTTGTCATGTTAGTTATATATTCATTGTTCATTTTTTATGTAACATAATTATGTAACATAATTAATAAACTAAATTTATATAACAAAAATTTTAAATTTATAGATGAAATATACTAAAAACAACAATGATAAATGAATATAATAATAGTTTTATAGATTAATTATTAAATATTTTATTTTTATTTTTTTCTTAACCACCTCAGCAGACTACAGACTAAAACTAACTCTGAACAGATTTACATATTTCTTCAGGTCGAGTCCTCCTATCCTAGCCTGAGAAGGCCGGCTGACCTTCTTTTCACCTGGATCAGGATTGTTCAGGTTGTCCTTCTTGGCCCTGAGAATGCCCCTGACGAATCGGGACCCACACTCCTCCCAGCTGCTAAGATCATCAGAACCATGTTGTGGGGACTCAGTGCTCTGAAATCCCCATCTAGTATCCCTCGATCTGTCACCTATCCCAACCCCGTAGGGGAAACACCACCGACCTTGTGGCAATTCTGGTCGCCACACCACCTCCTCTGTTCCTATCCCTGAAGGGCTTTACCGGAGATCGTCTATAGAGACCGCCTATATGATTACATCTCACCAGCCAGGCCTTTGGACATCTTCACTTTTCCTATCCTACAGCATAACGCTCTGAAATAGCACCGTGCAAAATGACTGGTGAAACATAGAATTATCGAATCTTCTATTCAACTTTCTCGGCAGAGTTTCCACGTAAAATAGGCTTGTCTTGGAGAGACTCTGTTTTCGCAAGCAACGAGGACGAAGAGTTCAGCTATAAGAAGAGTGCAGAGATCTGGAAAAGAATTAGGAAACTAGTAAGTTGTAACCGAAGAACAACGGATCAATACCAAATTTAGTTATAAAGAGGAAAGACGGCGATTCCTCGAAAATAAGCCCATTCGTGATTGCTCGTGGTATCACAGAAGCTGCTGGAGAAGTGGTTAGAGAAACAAATTGCAGTGGAGGACTGTTTGTAGAAACGTGTTAACGATGTTCAATCGTTACGGCTATTCAAAACCCAAGAAAATCGAAAAGCGGTACAGAAAAAGTACATTTGAGAAAATTCCCTTAAAGGATCTGTGAAACCAGAGATAAAGCTTTTAGAAAAAGATGAACTTTTTCTAAAAGGAGTGTTTTAGAAAATAAAAATAAAATAAAGTGTAACACGTGTACTTCCAAATAGTCACTATGACGTCTCAACTAATTCTTGTTTATTGTTTATGATTATTTTTTTATAGTCTTAAGCGAAACCTATCAAC
This sequence comes from Lycorma delicatula, assembly GCF_047948215.1. NCBI lineage: Eukaryota > Metazoa > Arthropoda > Insecta > Hemiptera > Fulgoridae > Lycorma > Lycorma delicatula. The sequence continues at coordinate 29,075,733 of NC_134461.1, read as the reverse complement.
ATTGATAATGGTATACATAATATAAATTACCATCATCATACATATCTATTTTATTGTTATTTTATTGTTACCCCTTTAACCCATCCAGCTCTTTCAGATTATGGTATTAAAGAATTTGTAATTGAAAGAACATTTTTCATAATCGTTGTGATGCCTTAATTTCTTGTCTTGCTACTTCTTGCGCGTTGATACTGTAACTCATCGAATAAAAATGTACCGGCAAAATTAACTAATTCTGAAGTTGATTTTTTCCCGTTTTCACCTACAAGCTATCCTGAAACAACAAAAAATCTTTCGCCTGGAACAGTATACACATCCGATTGATGTATTTGTATTCTAATCTCTTTATCAAGGTTATTAAGTGGATAATGCTTGTGGTATTGTTTATATGTTAACGTCACATCCAAACGCCCGACTTTTTGAACGTTTAAATAATTCACTATGGAATATAAAAGCATTTTAATTTTTCATTTCAGTAATCCATTGGCTTTAGTTTCCCTTCACCAACAATCTCAAATCCTAGAGATTTTAACTTTTTAATGCTTTCTACAGTCAATTTGTAACGTTTTTTTTTTTTTTAACAAAAAACTCATTATCACTTTCAGATATTTTTTTTTTGTCTTCAGTCATTTGACTGGTTTGATGCAGCTCTCCAAGATTCCCTATCTAGTGCTAGTCGTTTCATTTCAGTATACCCTCTACATCCTACATCCCTAACAATTTGTTTTACATATTCCAAACGTGGCCTGCCTACACAATTTTTCCCTTCTACCTGTCCTTCCAATATTAAAGCCACTATTCCAGGATGCCTTAGTATGTGACCTATAAGTCTGTCTCTTCTTTTAACTATATTTTTCCAAATGCTTCTTTCTTCATCTATTATATACCCCTCTAGGGGTATATAATAGATGAAGAGGGGACAATACCCCTCTTCATTTGTCACTTTATCCACCCATCTGATTTTTAACATTCTCCTATAGCACCACATTTTAAAAGCTTCTAATCTTTTCTTCTCAGATACTCTGATTGTCCAAGTTTCACTTCCATATAAAGCGACACTCCAAACATACACTTTCAAAAATCTTTTCCTGACATTTAAATTAATTTTTGATGTAAACAAATTATATTTCTTATTGAAGGCTCGTTTAGCTTGTGCTATTCTGCATTTTATATCGCTCCTGCTTCGTCCATCTTTAGTAATTCTACTTCCCAAATAACAAAATTCTTCTACCTCCATAATCTTTTCTCCTCCTATTTTCACATTCAGTGGTCCATCTTTGTTATTTCTACTACATTTCATTACTTTTGTTTTGTTCCTGTTTATTTTCATGCGATAGTTCTTGCGTAGGACTTCATCTATGCCGTTCATTGTTTCTTCTAAATCCTTTTTACTCTCGGCTAGAATTACTATATCATCAGCAAATCGTAGCATCTTTATCTTTTCACCTTGTACTGTTACTCCGAATCTAAATTGTTCTTTAACATCATTAACTGCTAGTTCCATGTAAAGATTAAAAAGTAACGGAGATAGGGAACATCCTTGTCGGACTCCATTTCTTATTACGGCTTCCTTCTTATGTTCTTCAATTGTTACTATTGCTGTTTGGTTCCTGTACATGTTAGCAATTGTTCTTCTATCTCTGTATTTGAACCCTAATTTTTTTTAAATGCTGAACATTTTATTCCAGTCTACGTTATCGAATGCCTTTTCTAGGTCTATAAACGCCAAGTATGTTGGTTTGTTTTTCTTTAATCTTCCTTCTACTATTATTCTGAGGCCTAAAATTGCTTCCCTTGTCCCTATTCTTTTCCTGAAACCAAATTGGTCTTCTCCTAACTCTTCCTCCACTCTCCTCTCAATTCTTCTGTATAGAATTCTAGTTAAGATTTTTGATGCAAGACTAGTTAAACTAATTATTCTGTATTCTTCACATTTATCTGCCCCTGCTTTCTTTGGTATCATTACTATAACACTTTTTTTGAAGTCTGACGGAAATTCCCCTTTTTCATAAATATTACACACCAGTTTGTATAATCTATCAATCGCTTCCTCACTTGCACTGCGTAGTAATTCTACAGGTATTCCATCTATTCCAGAAGCCTTTCTGCAATTTAAATCTTTTAATGCTCTCTTAAATTCAGATCTCAGTATTGTTTCTCCCATTTTTGTCCATCTTTGTTATTTCTACTATATTTCTTTTACTTTCTTCATCACTAACATTCTTATATTTTCTACGTTCATCCATCAGCTGCAATATATCGTCTGTAACCCAAGGTTTTCTACCAGTTCTCTTTATTCTGCCTATGTTTGCTTCTGCTTATTTAAGAATTTCCTTTTTAACATTCTCCCATTCTTCTTCCACATTTTCTACCTTATCTTTTTTACTCAGACCTCTTGCGATGTCCTACTCAAAAATCTTCTTTACCTCCTCTTCCTCAAGCTTCTCTAAATTCCACCGATTCATCTGACACCTCTTCTTCAGGTTTTTAAACCCCAATCTACATTTTATTATCACTAAATTATGGTCACTATCAATGTCTGCTCCAGGGTAAGTTATGCAGTCAACGAGTTGATTTCTAAATCTTTGCTTAACCATGATATAATCTATCTGATACCTTGCAGTATCGCCTGGCTTTTTCCAAGTGTATATTCTTCTGTTATGATTTTTAAATTGGGTGTTGGCAATTACTAAATTATACTTCGTGCAAAACTCTATAAGTCGGTCCCCTCTTTCATTCCTTTTGCCCAGCCCGTATTCAGCCACTATATTTCCTTCCTTGCCTTCTCCAATGCTTGCATTCCAATCTCCAACTATTATTAAATTTTCATCTCCTTTTACGTGTTTAATTGCTTCATCAATCTCTTCGTATACACACTCTACCTCATCATCATCATGGGCGCTTGTAGGCATATAGACGTTAACAATCGTTGTCGGTTTAGGTTTTGATTTTATCCTTATTACAATGATTCTATCGCTATGCGTCTTGAAATACTCCACTCTCCTCCCTATCTTCTTGTTCATCACGAAACCTACTCCTGCCTGCCCATTATTTGACGCTGAGTTAATTACTCTAAAGTCACCTGTCCAAAAGTCACCTTCCTCTTCTCACCGAACCTCACTAATTCCTACTATATCCACGTTTACCCTATCCATTTCCCTTTTTAAATTTTCTAGCCTACCAACCTTTTTTAAGCTTCTAACATTCCACGCTCCGACTCGTAGAATGTTATTTTTTACTTTTCTGGTGACCCATTCCTTAGTAGTCCCCACCCGGAGATCCGAACGGGGGACTATTTTACCTCCGGAATATTTTATCAAGGAAGGCGCTTCCATTATTGCTTTTGAAAATGCAGAGAGCCACATTTTCTTGGGAAAAAAAAAACAGCTGTAGTTTTCCATTGCTTTCAGCTGCGCAGTACTCAGAGGACTGAGTGACGTTGATATGGCCGTTTAAGTCATTGTGACTCACGCCCCTAACAACTACTGAAAGAGCTGCTGCCCTCTTTCAGGAATCATTCCTTAGTCTGGCTCTCAACAGATACCTCTCCGATATGGTTGCACCTTCGGTCCAGCTACTCTGTATCCCTGAGCACTCAAGCCCCCTCACCAACGCCAAGGTCTCATGATTCATAGAGGAGGCTTTCAGATTTAAAGGAATTATCTATTTATAACAAAATAAAAATTCAATTACAATAGTTTATTTACATTTCGTCAATACTAACGACATGCTCACTCGTTTAAATTATAATAATCGTCAGTCAACTCAATAAATTATAAATAAATCATCTATGGCTGCAAAGTCTGTATAAGGTGGATATTCTTCAGTCATATCACCTGAATCTAAACTTAACGGGAAATCATAAAAAAATACGATCTTACTTTTTATTTTTATAACTACCAGAATAATACTACGTTTTACACGTATTAAAATTACAGGAGCTTATATTGATTTGAGAATTCTCGATCCATAAACTGCCGATACTGCAATCCTTATCTGAAAAATCTATCCATACAGTGCTTTTAATTTTAATCTGTAATGAATGTATTACTGTTCGCCTTCAAGGAAATGTTTTTTTTTTCTAATTTCACTATTCAACAATATTGTCAACTCATAACTACCCGTCGGCATGTTTATGTAATGTTTTTTTAGTTATCTCGTAATTATTATTTTCATCTATTTTGACATCTTTATCGAATGCGAAACACAATTTATCGTTTTTATTCTCTTCCGCATTTGAAATAGTGTTGGCTGTCATCAACCACTTTAAACCAAACTCATATTTACTGTCGGAAAGGTCGATTAGAGGAAAAAATGATTTTTTAATCACTGAACTATTACAGTCAATTTATAATAGACACGACAATATTTAGGATAAAAAAATAAACATAATTTATTCGCGTAAAACCTCTATGCAAATTACATCGTCATCGGCTTGATATCTATTATAATTGTACGTTACATTAGATTCTCTACAGAAAAATTCATCAATTTTGAAGGGTAATTCATCACATTACCTATACTATCAAAATAGTCTACATTTTTATTTGTTTTTTTTTAAAAACCAATGAGTACCGCGACCGTTTGAAGTGTCTAAATTAACTATAGCGCGTAATTTTTTCTTTTTTTTTGGTAATGCGTATAACACCTCTAAAATTTGGAATTTTCAACTGTTTCACGTAAAAAATTCATGATCGTATAAAGCGCGTTTCAGTACTGAATTTAGTTTCTTAGCAATACCGCTGCCACCTTTCTTTAATTTCAATCTACCGCCAGATTTAAGTTTCATCGCGTTAATTACTATGTAAGCCGCCGCTCTTTTAGTCAAACTGCTGTCGGGTGCGATCATGCGTTTCCAAGCTCTTTAGGCTAGAGCTTTATCAGTTGCCGATCTCGTTTATCTAGTCCAATTTATTAATGCCAATATCACCACGCTTTTGTACCCGGACCGCAATAATTGTAACCCGGTAAATGTGCTTCAAATGGTAATAAATCTACAGCTTTATTGACTACAGACCCGATAATTCCGCTTCTTTTCTTCGTATTTTTATCTATATATATATATATATATATATATATATATATATATATATATTATATAAAAAAATTTATTTTTTATTCAGATGTATTATTGACTATATTTTCAAGCCGACCATTAGATTTGAGGATCGGCTTTTAACTAGGAAGAATCCGAAAGCGCATATTTGAACATTGGCTTTTTTCATCAGCCTGAATTCAGGTCGATGGAATAACTTAACTTTTTCAATACATTTTTACAATAAACAGCATTTTTAACGACAAAATTTTCAAGGTTAATGATTCTTTAATGTATCACTCATTTATCGGCTGGAATTCCAGCCGATGAGAACTTCATTTTTTCACTACATTTCTACAATAAACAATATTTAACTGGAACCCGTTTTCCTTTTCTACCTCGTTCTTTACGACCTAATTCTTTAATTATGAATATGATTTCATTCGAAACGATCTGGTTTCCAGCGTCATATTCACCTAAAAGTGTTTACATTTTTATAATTATAATTAATTGATTGATGTCCGATACCGCTAAAAGATGTGGATGGTCTTTTATATGGTGAAACAGATCTATCAATTTCAACTATTTGTTTCTCCCTCTTGTACGTGTTTCTAAAGAAAAAAAAATTAAAGTTCAAACGATTAGTTAATTCGCGTAAGAAAGCCGTTCCTTAAATCTGAGGAACGGCTTTCAAGAAAGTACGCCGCGGTCGATCAGTGTTAAGTCGACGATTTATCACTACAGCTTCTATAGCGACCTTTATTTTTATCAGAATCTTTATCAATTACTAGAAAACCGTAACTGTTCGCGTTTCAAACGTGCTCGCATAATGATTTAAATCCATCAAACGACATGTTAACGTTTACGTGTTCATTGTAAATGTGTTGTAAATTTAGACCGCCTTGTCTGAATAATATTAAAAAATTACAGTTGTCTCGTATCAGTTAACAATTGTCTCTAGGAAAGTAATCACTATACTGCTTTCTTTTTCTCCGATTACATCGTCAAAATTCATTATTGAATAAAGTATTTGATCGCTTGTGGCTGTGGAACCTGATCGTTTTCAGTATATTGAGTTCTCGATTTAGATTTATAAATTCAGATCTCTACAACGGTTGTTTTAGAGGTTTTGAAAAATGTACAGATTTAAAAAGCGTAATCCCGTTTTCGTGAAATAAAAGATGAAAAACATTTGTTTTGCCACAGTTTGAGGGATCGCGCACAAAACATCTTAGTAGTGTTAGGTAACAAAGAACTACGTCTATTTCGTTTGGGTGATATCATACCCTAATGTTGCATTTCCAATGGTAAGTTTTTTCTGTTGTATCTCTTTCTATATGAAATATTTAAATTGAAAATTATAATTTATTCGCCTACTCGCAACATATCATTTTCTTTTGGCCAAAACCTTCATGAATGCTGCATGTCTACGTTTAAAAGCTTCAACAAGCTTATCGATGTTATCTTGTTAATATCTATAATGGCAAATTTAGATTTCTGTTGCAGTTCCTTCATCATATATATATATATATATATATTTGTACGATATGTAATTTTTCTAAGTTCCCAGACTTTTATTTACAAATAATAAATTTTAAAGTAAAAATAACACTTTAATATGGCTGAAACAATCAATTCTAACAATGTGTGGGAATTTAAATACGAAAATTAATAAAGTGATTATCAATAAGTTATTGATAAAGTAAATGTTAAGGACAGTTTGCCAAATCATCTTCAAAGTCATAATCATAATATTTATCTAATGGCATGCAATAATCATCATTACCATAACCATGAAGAGTTAATAATACTTAAATAGCCTGAATAAAACTATGTGACACATTTATTATTATCTATACATGAAAGATTAAAAATTCGTCAATAAAATATTGTGTTTGATGTTCAAGTTCAACAACTTCACTCAAATCTATCCATGAATTGTATCTTTTATCGAAAACTAGCCATTTTACATACGCCTTGTCGCCTTTACGTTTAATTTTCTCAGTTTGATATACATCTTTGTTTTTTTGTAACTCGTGTTGATTAAAACGTCCTTTTACGAGTTGATTTCTATTATCGATTAATTCATATGTAACAGGTCTAGATTCAGAGTGCACCGTATGCATTTTGAATATTTCATTCGTCCAATTCGGCAAATAACCCCTATCGAATACTTTTTTATATTTGCTTATGCGAATATAATCGCCACATTAAATTTAATTTTTACAACACTCTTTTTTTCTATCATATTTTTTGTTTAGATTTACTAACACTTGCGCTTCATTCGTCGTATTTATATCTTTCGGTTTAAATATTTTAGCTGAATGGACGGTATCATTGTACTCTTCGACTAACGCTTGCAGCATATCGGTTCACTTGTAGCTGATTTGTTGAAAACGAAATGAACTCTAAATCGTTCTATTGAAACGCTCAACTACGGAAACTTTTTTTATCTGAATATGTGGAATAATGATTTATGTTGTATTGTTTTAACAATGCTTTCACATGTGAATTGTAAAATTCCGTTCCCTGATCCGTTTGAAAATGATTCATTTTACACTTTTCGAGTATCGGTCGCAAAGTGGACGCGACTTCTTCGCCCCTCTTACGCCCCTCTTCTTCTTTAACGGTATAACATACGCGATTTTAGTAAAACAATAACAGTCAAAAAATATTTATAACCGTTATTGATCTTTGAATGAGGAAGCATTTCACCTATATCTTCCTGATACAAATCAAAAACCTTTAATTTCTTCTTTCTAGACTGATGATTACGCCTG